>NC_058418.1:12672897-12687626 GCF_002201575.2 Neomonachus schauinslandi | reverse complement strand
ACAGAAAGCCCGTTGGGTCCTGCTGGTCCTCATCCTGGCGGCTGTGGGCTTCGGTGCCCCGATGACTCAGCTGTTTCTATGGGAATACGGCGACTTGCATCTCTTTGGGGTGCATCCCCCAAATCCAGCCCTCACTGCCTCCCCCCTGCTCATGGAAGCCCGGGGTTTGCTCTGATCCCTGATGACAGCTGCCAGCCCCTCTGCAGGGCATTCAAGGCCCTGTCCACCGATTGGCCCTTCATTGTTCAGTTCTTTGAGTGCCTGCTCTAAGCCCAGGCCTGTCCTGGGTGCTGCTGGGAACGTGGTGGTAAGCGATGGATCCCTGGGAACCACCGGTCTGGTGCGGTGACAGGCTGGTCACCGGGCAGTGGCAGCCCAGGGGATCAGGATGGGGGACCCAGGCCAGAGTATCAGGGAAGGTCTTCCAAGGGAGGTGACAATTCACATGACACCTGAAGGACCCGCCAGGTTTAGCACAAGACAGGAAAGAAGGGACAGCTTAGGCAGTGATCATTTATTGACTCAACAAATACATCCCAAGCCCCTAATCTTACCAACTCTTGTGAGGAGATGCTGAAGACACAGCCATGGCTGAGACATCCCCAGTGCCTGTCTTCCCGGTGCAGTGTCACCAGAGAGAGAAATGAGGGAAAGCCAAGGGACCATGAAAGCCCAGAGGAATGCCTGACACAGTCGGGGCAGTCAAGAGAGGCTTCCTGGAGGAGGAGGCTGTCAGCCGAGACCTAAGAATGAGTAGGAGCTTGTTCTGTGGAGGGTAGAAGCAATAGCTTCCACGAAGGTTCAGGAAACCTGGCTCTTTGGAAAAACCAAATGATTTTTACCAAAACTTGGCCAGATTTTAGCCTCGAATCAAGTTCACGCCCATCCCGGGACTTCAGTTCTGGTGGTGGTGGCAGGGGGTGGAGGGATGGGAGACTGAGGGGCCAGGGACAGGAAGCGGGGAGGGGGGCCGTGGGTGTTCGTGTCACCCATGGGCGCCAGGCCACCACCCCAAGGCTCAGCACCGCCCTCCCACAGGTCAAGGAGCTGGGAGTGGTCATGTACAACTGCAGCTGCCTAGCTCGGGACCTGACCAAGATCTTCGAGGCCTACTGGTACCTGGGCCAGGCGGGCAGCTCCATCCCGGCCACCTGGCCCCGGCCCTACGACACCCGCTACAATCAGGAGACACCCATGGAGATCTGCCTCAATGGAACCCCTGCTCTAGCTTACCTGGCGGTGAGTCTTAGGGAGGAGGGGCCGGGTCACTCACAGTCTCTGTCCAGCCCTGCCCGGTGTTGGGGTCGGGGGAGGGTCCCGACCACTCACCCCCACTCACTCTGCTTGGTCTGGGGCTGGGGCTATGTCCCAACCTCTCCAGGTTTGGGTTTCCTCTCCACAGTGGCTATAATGATCAGCAACCTTTACGGCTAATGGGGGAGTCCGGCCGGGGTTTATGCACGCTAAGCCCCTAGTGGAGCCCTGCGCTGTCTGCTGTAGCTGCATTCGGCTCTTTTCATTTTAAGTCAGTTAAAATTAAGTATCGTTACAAGTTCAGTTCCTGAATTGCACTGACCCACATTGCAGGTGCTCGGTAGGCCCAGGGAGCAAACAGCTGCCATGTTGAACAGTGCAGCTATAGAACGTTTCCATCACCGTGGAAAGTTCTCTTGCCCTGTAGACAAGGCGCTGCTGTTTGCAGCTCTTGATATTGCCCCCGCTAGGGGTGGCCAATCTGGGTTCCCTTCTGTCCCCCCCCCCAAGCGAGTCACCTGGCCAAGCCCGGAGTCATTGTGGAGGGCCCCAGAAAGGCATGGATGCAGGGACGCATGACTCATTGGGGTGCTTTGCTTCAGTGGTTTCGCACAGAAGCTTAAGGGTTCCCCATGGCCACTTCCCCTTCAGAGCTTGAGTTTGCTCCTCTGTCACGAGGTTGGAGGGTAAAGGGCCTGGTGTCGAAGGAGTGCCATTCGGGTGGGCTGTGAGGAAGTCGGGGACACAGGTGATCACAAGAGAGGTGCTTAAACCTGAGCATGCATCAGAAGCACGGGGAGGGCTGGTTAAAACCCAGATCCCTAAGCCCTACCCCGGCACCTAGTTCAGTAGGCCCTGTGCAATGAAGCCCAAGAATTTGCAAATCTAACAAGCTCCAGGTGATGCTGCCATTGCTGGACCAGGACCCTTATGTCCAGAACCCCTGTGTTAGAGCGTACATTCTGGAACCAAACAGCCTGGATGCATAATCCTGGCTCCATTTGTCAGCTGTGTGACCTTAGGCAAGTCACTCACCCTCTCTGAGAGCCTCAACTTCCTCGCCTATAAAACGGACGTGGGGCAATTACCTTCCCCTTCCTGGAGGCTGTAGGATTCAGCACGACCCACAGGACCTGACTTGAGACAGACTCTCCGTACATGGGGTCTGTGGTGACGGCACCCTTGGCAGGGCACGTGTCTTGACTGTCCCCTCACCCCCCCAGAGTGCACCCCCACCACTGTGTCCCAGTGGCCGCACCCCGGATCTGAAGGCCCTGCTCAACGTGGTGGATAATGCCCGGAGTTTCATCTACGTCGCGGTCATGAACTACCTGCCCACCATGGAGTTCTCCCACCCGCGCAGGTACGGCTGCCTCATGGACAGGGCTCGGGGCAGGGACCCACCATGAGTGGGAGAGGGAGTGATGAGGCCAGAAAGCAGGCAAGGGGACAAGGCAAAGGGACAGATGGCGGGAAGCCACAGGGAGAGGTAGAGGAGACAGGGAGAGGGGGTCTAAACACTCGAGACAGAGGAAGTGGGGACAGAGAAAAGGATGGGAATCCTGGGGGTGGGACTGGGGCAGGGGACCGGAGGCTGGAGGCCTGGCGTGCGGGACGTGGGATTTCCCGAGTTAGGGAGCAGGCTGTATGGGCTGGAGACAGGATGAGGGGCTTGGGGGCAGGAATGGAAGCCAGAGATAGGGCGGTCTTGGGGTTTAAGGGTGCCTCGAAGCTCAGGGTCAGGCCATAGGTAAAGCTGCCCTCCGAATCCTGCACCCCCGTCCCCGAACCCCAAGGTTCTGGCCTGCCATTGACGACGGGCTGCGGCGGGCTGCCTATGAGCGGGGCGTCAAGGTGCGCCTGCTGATCAGCTGCTGGGGACACTCTGAGCCGTCCATGCGGGCCTTCCTGCTCTCCCTGGCTGCCCTGCGTGACAACCACACCCACTCCGATATCCAGGTGGTAAGCACCCACCCCAGACCCGCCCCTCAGCCCCAGTGCAGGGCGATGCTGAAGGCACAGTCGTCATGGTGAGCTCCATGAGGACTGACTGTCAGGGCTGACTCCAAGGGACAGGGCCCTGCCGTGATGGGGAGACCCTGAGTCGGGCCAGGATGGTGGGGCAAGGGCAGAGGGGGCAGGGCCCAGATGGAGGAGGCATCATGGCCAGGATAGGGGGACCCAGAGGAAGCCTCTGCCCCAGCTTGCAGGGGGGTGGGGGGGTCAGTGGTCAAGGAGGACTTCCTGGAAAAGGAGACATCTGAGGCGAGACCTATGGGATGAGTAGGAGCCATACGAGAAGGAATGACAAGTGAGGCAACTGGGTCTCCCCTTTCAGCCGGTGTTACTGGTACCCCCTCCGCTGGGCCCCGTTCTGGCTCCAGTGGGTCCAGGGGAAGCAGCTGAGTCCCCAGTCCCGCAGACCTGGTTCCCCTCCCCAGCCCGGACCCTGGGGCTTCTCCACCCCCACCCTGCAGCTCACGCCCCTTCCCATTCTCCCCTCCCCCGCAGAAACTCTTTGTGGTCCCCGCGGATGAGAGCCAGGCCCGGATCCCATACGCCCGCGTCAACCACAATAAGTACATGGTGACCGAACGGGCCACTTACATCGGTGAGTGTCCCGAGCACCACCAGGGGGACAGGAGGAGAAGCCGAGCACAGCTCTGGGCTCTGACTCTCTGACCCCCCCACCCCCACCCCCTCAGGAACCTCCAACTGGTCTGGCAGCTACTTCACGGAGACAGCGGGTACCTCACTGCTGGTGACGCAGAATGGGCGGGGTGGCCTGAGGAGCCAGCTGGAGGCCGTTTTCCTGAGGGACTGGGACTCCCCTTACAGCCATGACCTTGACACCTCAGCTGACAGCGTGGGCAACGCCTGTCGCCTGCTGTGAGGCCCTGGTCCGGCAGCCGGGCCGAGGCCCGCGAGGCCCCCCGGGGACCCGGACATCCTGGGTCCCGGCCCCCGTCCCCGTGCCCCCCGCTTCTGTGTGCCCCATCGTGGCTCACTGGCTTGCCCCTGCTCTACCCACCTCTGTCTCCGTCCCTGCCGGCCTGATGCTGTGGCCCCGGGACCCAGCCCAGCTGGGGGGAGGGATTAGCCCCCGAAGAAACGGGGGTGCATGCTGGGCCCGGCCCCCTGGCCCACCCCCCTTTCCAGGGCAAAGAGGGCTCCAGGTTATAATAAGAAGTAAATCACTTGTCTGTACGGCTTGTGTCTGTCTGTCTGATGTGCAGTGGGGCGTCGGGGTCGGGCACAGCTGACACGCTCCTCTCTCGGCGACACAGCGTTTGCAGAGCCCTCGGCGCGTTGACCCCTGTCCGGAGCCCACAGCCTGTGCTATGCTATGCCCTTAGCGTGGATTTGGCTCGTGCTGGCGTGAGTGCTCGTGAGCCAGTATGTGCTGAGCGTGCAGAGCGTGACCACAGGGCCTGGCGTGAGCGGAGCCTCACGTAGTCAGCATACGTAGTGTGTGCTGCACATCGAGCATGTTCCCAGACGGGCACGCTCCGAACCATCACCGGCTCCCAAGGCTGGCCTCGCATGTCCAAACACCCGAGTGTGCACCGAGCGTGAGTTTATGCCTGCCAAGGGAATTCGCACTTAACCATGACCCAAGCGTGGGTGAGGAGGGCATGCCAAGCCCATACGCGTGGCAAGGGCAGGTCTACAGATGAGACCTTGGCATATAGCAAGCTCGCCTTGGCACCTGCTGAACATGGGGAATGTTCCGAGGGCGGATTCTCGCGTGCCAAGCACTTAGCATACTTAGGGGATGGGTCAGCCTGTCCCTGGCAGGGACCAGCTGAGCGCAGCAGCATCAGAGATCAGGGTCCCAGGCGCCAAACTGAACGCCACCCCAGCTCCAGTCCAGGCCTCAAGCAGAGCTGCTCAACAGTTCTTTATTGAAATAGGCAGAGGCAGCAGGGCCGAGGGCATGCTCAGGGCCAGTGGGGGCAGCCCCCTTCCTGTGTCCCTTTGCCCCCCCCTGGGGAGGGGGCCCACAGGCCAGACCCCAAGGCCCTCCTGCATTCGGGGGGTTCTGTGCTGGCATGCACCATGGGCGAGGGTAATGGGGAATTTCTGGATAACTATCTTTCTGTAAGAATAATTTGTGGGTTCAGGAAATGGCTTCTGAGGAAGGGAGACCAGCCCAGCTAGCGCAGCCCCCAGTGAGGGGCAGGGGTGGGGTCACCATCAATGGTGCCCACCGACGTGCTGCAGAAAGCTGGTGGCCCGGGGCGGGCCGTGCGGGTGAGCATGGCGGGGTGGGAGCCCCTGAGCCCGCGGCCCCCTGACACCCTCCAGGGTCCAGTCTGGCTCACTCAGCCATTCCCCAGGACAGCTGCTGGGGTCGAAGAGCTCAGGGCCCGGCCTCTGTTGGGGAGGAGAAGAAAGGACCATCAGCCAAGGAGCCCCTGGCCAGCCCCTCCTGGACTCTCTCCAGTCCCAACTGAACCCTTGTCACTTCCTGAGGGTGATTTTATAGGTCCTGAACCCTCATCGCAACTTGGGGGTTCAAACAGTGTGTGCGGAGACCTTAATGTGCTCTGAGGGACTATTAGTGTCTCTGAGGCTTTGTCACTTCTTCCTGAGGATGGGTGAGCACCTGCTAAGGCCTTGTACTGAGTGCTGGGCCTTTATCACTTCCTGTAGGTGGATTAAGGCGTTCTGAGTTTCTATACAGCCTGAAGGTAGATTAGTATATGCTGAGCCTCATCACATCATTAAGAGTAGGTTAGTGTGTGCTGAGCCTTATATCCTGAATATGGGTTAGTGTGTGCTGAGTCTTACATCCTGAAGTGATCAGTGTGTGCTGAGCCTTATCACCTTGTAAAAGGGTGGGTTAGCGTGTGCTGAATGTTACATCCTGAATACAGGTTAGTGTACGCTGAGCCGTATCAAATCCTAATCATATTCTGAACGTGGGTTAGTGTTTGCTGAACCTCGTCACATCCTGAGAGTGGACTAGTATGTGTTGAACCCTGAGCCAGCTGCAGGCAATGCAGATGGGGGGGGGCGCCAGGCCTGGTTCACTGTACCCCCCCATCCTGGAGCTCAGGGAGGCCCTGATCCCAGAACCACCCGCACCCTGGCCAGCCCACCGGGCTTACATCAGCATCCATGGTCATATCCTTGATGTCTGGTCCATCCCCATCCCGCTGCGGGAGGGTGGGCAGCTCTGCGGAGGCCCCGAGGCGCTCTCCTTCTGCCCAGCCGCTGCCCCGGCACGATCCATCATCCTCAGGGGAGGCCTGGCTCAGCCGGATGAGGTTGCTGAAGTTGGAGTCAGACTTGGAGCCTGCGGGTGGCTTGCGGGCCTTGTGGCGGCCTGCCAGGCGGCTGCCATAGAAGGCCAGGATGGGCTCGGGGCCCGAGTCGGGCACACGGCGGCCCGCGGCGGCGGCCTTGAGAGGAGCCAGCATGTCAGGAACCACGTCGGCTCGGCTCTCGCCCCACAGCCCCCGCCCCACCTCCTGTAGGCTCAGGTCGTCCAGCTGATCAATGGCCCTTTGCACGCCCGGCGCCTTCTCGCAGAAGAAGGGCCCGCTGCCCACCACGCTGCCCATGCCCACAGCCTCCTCCTCCTCAGCCAGACGGTGGTAGGGGGGCCCGTCTTCCGCCGCAGCTGCCACCGGCGTGGGCGGCTTGCCCTCCACCTGCAGCGAGAGGCGGCAGCCCCGCAGGGAGAGCTGGTAATAGCGGGTAGTCTCGTGGGCGCTGCGCAGCTGCTGCATGGACACGAAGGGGTGGCGCAGGGCAGCGCTGGGGCTGATGCGCTCATGCGACTCCCACGTCAGCATGCGCTTGATCAGCTCGACCATGCTCTTGAGGTCGGCGTGCTCCGCCAGCGCCTCGCGGTCCGCGAAGGGCAGCCGACTGGCCGCCCCGCCACCGTTCACCGTCTCGATCTGGTCCAGTGACTTGAGCATGTACTTGCGGCGCTCCAGGGGGCGCACCTGGTGGGACACAGTGGGGGCCCGGGGTTGACATCGAGTCCGGGCCTTGGGCCTCGGGTGCTCCTGCAGCGGGGCCCACGTATGACCTACTCCCTCCGCCCCCAGCTTCCAGTCTGCCCTCCGGTCTGGTCCAGGGCTCTCTTGTTGCCATGAAGTCCACACACCTGAACCTAGACTTGCAGCTCTGCCCATAATCTGACTTGGAGCTCTCTTGCTGCGGGGAGAGCCCCTCTGCTCTGATCCAGAGCCCTCCTACTGCTGCGGGAAACATACCAGGTTGGGTTCTTTGGTCCTCCTGCCATCTCACCCAGAGTCTCACTGAGCCAAGTTTCACTTCTCCCCCAGACCTCTGGGCCTCCCCAGAGCCACGGCTCCAGCCACTAGCAGAGGAGCTGCCCTCAACCTCTAGTCCCCCTTGGAGGCAAATCCAGATCCCTCTTGCTCCTGCAGCCCCCACCCCCAAGCCCAGCCCGCCAGGCCTCCCAGCTTGCTTGCTACACGAGCTTGCCGAGCCCTCGCCATGAAACTCAAGAGGAGCCGCCATGTACTTCCGGTGCCACCCGGGGTCTCACCCACATCTCTCTTGCTGTGACTTGCTGTGATTTGAGCTGACCCTCAAACTTCCCGTCCTCTCTGAGGTCTAGCCCAGATTGTTTTGTCGATGTAGCAGCCCCCACATCCCCTGCCCTCCCCTACCTTGGTCTCAGCCAGGTAGTCGGCCGAGGACTTGAGCTGCCAGGGGTTGCCAGCATCGGGGTGGGGGTTGCGCTTGAAGAAGTGGTGGGCCTTGCGGGCGGCGTGCAGCAGGTGGGGCTTGGGCAAGCCCTGGGTCTCACAGATGTAGCGCACCTGGTCGTACTCGTTGTTGCCCGGGTAGAGGGGCCAGCCCAGGTGCAGCTCGGCCATGACACAGCCCAGTGACCACACGTCCACCTTCTCGCAGAAGGGCAGCCCCAGCAGAATCTCTGGGGCCCGGTAGAAGCGCGACTGAATGTATGGCTCCTTGACATAGCGCACCTCGCTGAAAATGCTGGCTGAGCCAAAGTCAATTACCTGTGGGGGGGTGGGGAGGCAGGTGGGCAGGGCAGGGGACAGGGACAACCAATCTAGGTCTCCCCCGTGGCTCTCGCCTGTGTCTCTCTGCACCTGCTATCTGACTGTCGCTGTGTCTGTGAGTCTTTATCTCTTGTTTATGTGCCTGTCTTCGCCCGTCTTTGTCTCTGGTTTTGTGTGTTTGTCTCTGTTTCGTTCCACTAGGACTTATGCCTGTGAGGGTTAGGACCCCTCTCTTTGTCTTTCATGCCACACCTCGCCCATCAGCAAATGTTGTCGGCTCCACCTTCTGAACAGATCCAGACTCGGCCCCCTCTACGTCCCAGCCTCGGCTCCCCCCACACCACTCCGTCCTCCATCATCTTCCACCGAGGCTGATGGAGGGGCCTCCTCGCTGGTCTCCCTGCTCCTCCCCTCTGCGCCCCAGTCTGCTCATCATGCACACCCCCCGAGGCATCTTGTGATAAAAGCCAATGTCCTCACTGTGGCCCCCAAGGCTCGAGTAATCTGCCCCATCACCTCTCTGCCTTCAGCGCCTCCTGCTTTCCCTCTCACAGGTGTCTCACTGTCCCTTGAACAAGCCAGACGCATTTCCAGCTCAGGGCCTCTGCACTGGCCGTTCCCTCTGCCTGGCATGCTCTTCCCCCAGATGTCCACACAGCTCCCTCATCTCAGGTCTCAAATGTCACCTTCTCAGTGGAGGGGACCTCCCCTGGCCATCCTATGAAAAACAGCCTCCCCCACCGTTCCTATCCCCCTTCCTGGCTCCCTGCTTTTCTCCAGAACTCTTTTTTTTTTTTTAAAGATTTTTTTATTTTATTTATTTGACAGAGAGAGAGAGAGAGACAGCTAGAGAGGAAACACAAGCAGGCGGAGTGGGAGAGGGAGAAGCAGGCGCCCGGCCGAGCAGGGAGCCCGATGTGGGGCTCGATCCCAGGACCCCGGGATCATGACCTGAGCCGAAGGCAGACACTTAATGACTGAGCCACCCAGGCGCCCCTCTCCAGAACTCTTAACACCATTTCACATCCTATATATTTTACCTTTTTAGTCAAGTTCATCGTCTATCTACCCAGCTAGGATGCAGTCCCATCAGGGTAGGGATTTTGTCTGTTCACTGCTCATCCCTAGCCGCCTAGAACAATGCCCGGCACACAGTTAGGGGCTCAGTCAGGAATGAGTGAATGAATGAATGAATGAATGGGCTTTTATGTCCCTGCCATTCTGCTTCCTTCTGCCTCTTTTTTCATATCTGTATCGTTCTTTCTTTGCCTCTTCATTGCTTTGCTGTTCGTTGTGTCTCTCATCTCTCTGTGTCTCTCTCCGTCTCCATCCCTGGGTCACCTGCTAGGAAGACACCTCCCTGAAGCCCGCCCTGTTCTGTCTTCATCATTAGGTACCTTGGACACCCCTCACAGCAGCCCCCTGCCCTGCTCCAACAGGACCAGGATGGGGCTCGATGAATACCCACTGCTCTAGCGCCCGGGACGGTTGAAAGTCTTTCCCAATGCAGCTGGGAGGCACCCTGTGCCACTTTCACTCTGAATCTCCAAGACTCTATCTTGATCCCTGCCTCAGTTTCCCCCTCTGAGTTTCTCTGCTTTTCATTCAGCCATCCCTCACCTTCTATTTGCAGAAGGTGGTACGATGGAAGGGTTATTAACCTGCACTCTTGAGTGCGGACGGCTGAGGCCTGAATCTCAGAGCGTGAGAGACCTGGGGCACTCAGTGTTCACGGGATCCAGTCATTCATTCATTCCACAGACACAGGAGCGGGCCAACGCCAGCCAGGTGTTGTGGATCTGTCCTGTCTGTCCCCTGCTGTGTTTGTGGGAGTCTCTCCTTCCTTGGTGCTCTGTCCTTCCATCTCTTAGGGCAAAATGATCTGCCTTTTCCTGCCTGCCTATCTCCCTGTGACTCTGACATTCATTTAGCATTGACCCCGCCTCAGCACTGTGCTGGGAGATGCCAAGGACACAGTGGTGACCAAAACTGACCAGGCCTTGACTTCATAGCCCCGCCTGCTCCTAGTTCAGACCCTTCACCAGACAGTGACAAGCCCAGAAGTGGACAGAGGGGCCAGGTCTGGGATTGTGGGACAGAGGGAGGAGGGGTCCTGAGTGAAGGGGCCAGGCCTGGGATGGGGGACATAGGCAGGGGGCCAGAGCAGAGGGGCCAGGTCTGGGATTTGGGGGCAGAGGTAGGGGTCCAGGGTGAAAGGGCCAGGTCTGGGACTGGGGGTCACAGGCAGGGGTCCAGGGCTGGGATAGGGGGCCCAGGGACTTGTGACATGTATGGGAGGTGCTTCTGTGTGCCCAGCACAGGGTCAGGTCCAGAGTGGGTCTTCAGTAAGTGTTTGTTTTTCGTTTAAAGATTTTATTTATCCATTTGAGAGAGAGAGAGAGCACAGGCAGGGGGAGAGGCAGAGGGAGAGGGAGAAGCAGACTCCCCACTAAGCAGGGAGCCCGACGTGGGGCTCGATCCCAGGACCTGGAGATCATGACTTGAGCCAAAGGCAGACGCTTAACCATCTGAGCCACCCAAGCGTCCCAGTAAATCTTTGTTAATGAACAAACTGTCTGTAACGAAGAATGGCGCTTCCATCCTTCCAGTCGCTCGGGCCATCAGGCTCTCGTCTCCAGTCAAGTGCTTTCTTACACCTCACATAAGATCGGTCAGCAAATCCTGATGTCAGTAGCTCCAAACCTACCTAGAACGCACCATGTCCCTTCCTCCCACTACCCGACTCCACCCCCACACCCAGGCCTCCCACCTGGAGCAGAGCAGACACCCCTCACTGCCCTCCTGATCCTGCCCCTAGCAGGCTATTGCCCTCATGCAACCAGAGAGACCCTGGGAACACCTGAGCCAGATCACAGCCCCTCTTTGCTCAGAAGCCTCTTGTGGCCCCATCTTACACAGAATAAAACCCATCCTCATTGTGGCCCACGAGGCCCTGTGTGTCTCCCAGCCCCATCACCTCCCTGATCCCATGTCCTTCCTTTTCTCACTCTGCTTCAGCCACCCTGGCCTCCTGGCTGCTTCGCAAACATATATACTCAGATTACTCCTACCTCAGGGCCTTTGCACTAACAGTTCCTTCTACCCAGATGCTTTTCCCCAGATGTCTACATGGCAACCTCCTTCCTTTGGGACTTTCCTCAAATGTCACCTTCTCAGTGAGGTCTTCCTGACCGACGTGTCTACAATTTCACTCACTACTACCACCACCAATCAACACCCCACATCCTCCTCCTCCCTGCTTTATGTTTTCTCCTTCTCACTCACATACCACATTTGACTCATTTATCTTGGCGACTCTGTTTCCCCCACTAGAATGTCAGCCCCACATAGACAGAACTGGGCCAGAGGAGCTGAACTATGAATTGGAGAAGGAGGGGGAGGTCTCAGGTCCAGGACAGAGAATGTCAGAATCGGGACAGGCAGATGGGCAGGCTTTTAGGGCCAGAATGTGGGGAGAGGCATCATGGACAGGGAAGGGGAGACCTCAAGGCTGGGAGGTGGGACAAGGGAGACCTTAGCGACAGGAGAGTGTCCAGGGCTGGGGGAAGCTGGGAGAAGACAAGAACCAGGGATGCCGCCACGCCAGGGCCGCCCCACTCACCTTGACCCTGAAGGGGCAGCGGGTCTGGTCCACCAGCATGATGTTCTCGGGCTTGAGATCAGCATGGATGATGGCCAGCTCCTTGAGCCGGGCCAGGGCTCTGAGCACCTGCAGGGTGACCGTGCGGATGTGGCGGGCAGGGAGGGGTGCGAAGTTGTTCTCCTTCTGGAATTCGAAAAGGTTTTGCTCCAGCAGCTCGAAGACCAGGTAGAACTTGAGGGCGTCGTGGAAGAACTCGAGGAAGCGGATGACGTGGGCCTCCTCTGGGTCCAGACCCCTCATGCAGCGCAGTAGCTTCAGCTCGTTCTTGATGATGCGGTTGCGGTAGGCGTCGTTCTTGAGGATCTTGATGGCCACCATCTCGCCCGTGCTTCGCCGCCAGCCCTTGGCCACCTCCCCGAAGGTGCCCTTGCCCAGCACCTCGATGATGTCATAGCAGTCGGTCTCGGACTGGATGGTGGCCATGGTGCCCCTGCCACTGGACGCAGCCCTGCCACCACCCCCACCCCGCAGGCTCTGCCTTCGAAGGCTTCCGGCCCGCCACCGGCTCCTAGGCCCCCCCAGCGAGGGAAAGAGAACCGCACTCGTGCCTCCTGCTTCGAGGTTCGCCCCCACCTCCCTGGCACCCCCCAGCCCCCTGGGCCACACTGCCAGTCTGCCAGGGGCCACACCCCTCCCCCAAAGCCCTCCTGGCTTGGGACGAGGGGCCCCAGGCCCCCCCGAGTGGGTTCCAGCGTTGCTGAGTGGCTCTGGTTCTGTTGTCGGAGACCTGAGCCCCAGGCTGGAATGGGGGGTGGGGTGGCAGGTCGAGCCCCCTCCCCCACCCCAGTGGCGGAAGCCCGGAGGGGCTGGACCCAGGTGAAGGGTCAACTGAGAAGGAAGTCCAATCCTGGACCTCTGGCATGGAGGACTGGGACATTCCTAAGCAGAGGTGAAGAGCTTGGGAGATGCGTGTGTGCGTGCGTGCGTGTGTCTGTGTGTGTGTGTGTGTGTCCCGGTGTTCAGCAAACACCCGCCCCTGCCTGTGGCTGCCATGGGGGAGGGAGGTGCCGCTGAAGCAGGACCAGGTGGTAAAAGGTCTTGAATGCCAGGCTAAGGAGTTTGGACCCATTTATCTGAGGGCAGTGGGGAGCCACAGAAGGGCTCTGAGCAAGGGAGGACAGGGTCAGATTTAAGTGTCAGAAAGCTACCGTGTGAATAAGAGTGGCGGGGACAAGAGTGGAGGCCCAGAACCTGGAGCGGGGCCCAGGGGAGGGAGGTTGGTGTGCAGGGGAGGAGGCTGGTATATGAGACAGGAGGCCAGGAGGCCAGGCTGTGGGACTGACAGGTTGTGGGTGGGGAAAGGAAGGAACCATCCAGAACAAGGACCAGGGCTCAGGGATGGTCCCTGGGACAGGGACGTGGATAAGGAGCACTTTAGGGGAGAAAATGCTGATGTCAGATTAGGAGATTGAACACTGAAACCTTTAGACACGTCTTGAGTGCTTTAGAAGACTTATCTGATCCTTACACATACGTTTTAATAGCTCCATTTTATGGAAGAGAAAATCAAGACACAAAAATGAAAAAAATGCCTAAGGGCACGCAGCTGGGTGCCAGCGACACGGTTTGACCCCAAGCATTCTGGCTCTAGACCCAAGCTCTGAACCACTGCCTCGTCCAGGGGAGGCACACAGGGGACACTAGATTCCCATGTGGACCATAGGGAGGGTGACCTGGCCTGGGGGGGATGTGGGGGAGGATGAAGACCTCGGAGGAGTCCTGAGGGCCCAAGGGGCAAGAGGAGAGAGAGAAGGAGTGGGGAAGAGAGAGAAGAGAGCGTTCAGGAAGGAGGAAGGGACCCCGAGAAGTCAGGACAAGGGAGCCAGGGGAAGCCCTCAGCGTGGCCACAGAGAGATCACTATGGACACTGACAGGTCAGCCGTGGTGGGAGGGAAACCCCAAATGTTGGGGGGTGCTGCTGGGCAAAGGGTGTGCGCCATAGGTATAAATCATTCCTGCCATATTTGGTGGAAATGAAGAGAAACCATGCGACCCGGAGGTGACCCGAGGGAGGCCAGCTTTAACGGAGAAGGTGCTGGAGTAAGTCAGGGGTGTGTGACAACTCCAGGGCACGGTGGGATGTGAGGACAGTGGATGGGCAGATATGGGGACGTTGGGGGAACACTCGGGACTGGACAGAATGTCTTCTTGGCCCAGCCTGGGGCACTGCAGAGAGACGTGTGGGAGTCTGGAGCTCCTTGGTGGGAGCTTAGATCCTGTGTGGGGCTGGGGCCCTGGGAGCCGAGGCCCAGCCCTGACAGGAGCTGAGGACCCTGGGACCTAGTCCTAAGAGGCAGCCAGGGACCTGGGGTGGAGGCTCTGAACCCTAGAGCCTGGAGAGCGGACCAGGAGGGGCCTTCCTGGGTGGGGCTGGGGCGGACCGGGCAGTCAAACCAGCCAGACAGGAAAGCGATCCCCAGGATGTGGAGGTGCTCTTGTCGATGAGAAAATGGCCAGCAGAGGGCAGATGGGTAGCAATTGTTCTGCTCTCTCAGGGACCCCCAGGGAGGTCCTGGTGGGAGGGGTTCCCCCAGGACAGGCAGAGAGGCCTCAGCACAGGGGTCTCGCTCAGAGGCCCTGGGAAATTCTGAATGGCTAGGGCAGGCCCCGTCCCACCCGGCCCACTGCGAATCTTCCCTGATTCTCTTCAGACCTGGGGTGGCCTGGTGTCTCCCCTCAACACAGGCTCTCCTCAGGCCAGGCTCAAGTAAGTAGTCCCCCTCCTTGGGGACTTCTTTCCCTGCACCCTCTCCACCCTCCCCAATTTCCCAGGCCCTCCGCCCGACACCCCTGTG
>NC_058418.1:12655514-12672497 GCF_002201575.2 Neomonachus schauinslandi | reverse complement strand
CAACAAAACCCAACACAAGGCTACCTCTGGATTATTTTATTCACATGGCTTGGCAAGATACAGGCACTCCTGCCAGGGACCCGGACATGAGGCCTCCCTGGCCTGGTCCCTGTCTGTCACCCACCTCCCGGCCCTCTGAGGGTTAGTGCTAGTTATCTCACACACAAAACAAAGAGGAGGCGGGGATGGGAAGATGGGAGGGGACTCTCCCTCTGCCCTGGGGCTTCAGACAACTGCAGCCTGAGCCCCCTCCATCCTGGCAGGCCCCGGAGCCCCTGTCTCCGAAAACCCCACGCTGGGCAGCCGGACCCGGAATCCACCCTCTTCCTGGTCCCCGCTCCCACTCCGGGCCTTGGGGCTTAGGGACACCCGGGGGAAGCGGAACTTGGGCGACTTCTCCCCACCAGGAGACTTGGGGGCTGCCTCGCCCTCCTGGCCCCGAGAGGCCTTGGAAGGGGTGGCCAGGCCTACGCGGGGCAAGCGGACCCGGACTCTGCCTCGGCGCCCAGAGGCCCCGTCCCCGCCGCCCTCCTCCTCCTCCTCCTCAGGGCTGGGGGAGCCTTCCCCAGTGACCGCCTCGCTCTGGCTGAAGCCCACTCGGGGCAGCCTGAGTTTGGGGCTCTTGGTCTTCTCACCCTCCTCAACGCCCTCCTTGGCCCGAACCAGGCCAAACCGGGGCAGCCGCACCTTGAGCTTGTGTCCGGCCTCCCCATCGCC
Organism: Neomonachus schauinslandi; assembly: GCF_002201575.2. Taxonomy (NCBI): domain Eukaryota; kingdom Metazoa; phylum Chordata; class Mammalia; order Carnivora; family Phocidae; genus Neomonachus; species Neomonachus schauinslandi. Next base: position 12,671,780 of record NC_058418.1, on the reverse strand, counting down.
CTCGGCCACCTGGTACTCAGCATGGCTGCCCACGGCGGGTGGCGAGAGCTCCACGTCGGGCAGTGAGAGGTGGAAGGTGCGCTCGGCCCCCGGGGACTGGTCTCCGGGCCCCCCTTCCCTGGCCTCAGCTCTGGCCCCCAGCGTGGGCATCTTCAGCCGCAAGCCACCCTCGCCTGTGGCTGCCTCCCCCACCTGCGCCTCTCGGCCCAGCCCCACGTCCAGCTCAAGCTGGGGCACTGACACAGCGGGCATCTTGAAGACGCCCTCACCTACCAACAGCTCGCCACCTGCTACCTGGGCTCCAGGCAGAGACAAGGTCACCTGAGGCACCTGGACCCTGTAGCCTGCTGTGCCCTCCGCTGACGGGGCTGCACCCTTGACCTGCTGCCCAGCGGTGGTGCCCAGGCCGGCCTCCCCGAAGCCAGGCAGCTCTACCTGGGGCAGGGAGACGCCCTGGGGCATCCTCAGCGCCCCCTCCTGGCCCTCAGTGCCTGCCGGCCTGGTCACAGACACTTGCGGGCCTGATAGCCGTACCCCACTGACAGCCACCGCCCCCTCAGCCCTCCCTTCCTCCTGGGCCCCCAGTGTGACCAGCTCCACCTCAGGGATCTTAAGCTGCCCAGCCACGGACTCTGGCTTTTCTCCCGGGCTGACACGCCCACCCTGGATTTCAGCTTCCTTCCCTCGAGCCAACCCAAAGGAGGGCATCTTCAGCTTGGGGATCTTCACCTTCCCATCCCAACCCCAGCCCTTGCCCTCCAGCTCGGCCACCCCTGGCGCTAGTTCTCCCGCCTCAGCGTCCCGGCCTCTGACCCCAAACTTGGGCAGGCCAAACCTGGGCCCCTTGACCTTGACATCAGCCCCCGCCACCTCCACCTTGCCTGTGGGCAGATGGGCATCCAGGCTGAGCTGTGGGATGGACAGATCGAGGGCGGGCAGCAGGCCTGCCTCCCCTGCCCCTTTGGACTCAGCTTCAGTCCCCGCTCGGGCCTTGGGCAGTGAGATGGCGAACTTGGACACCTTCAGCTTGGTGGCTCGCCCGGCCCCCTCAGCCTCTGCCTTGGCCACTTTGGGCCCCGAGAGTCCAAACTTGGCCAGGGAGAACTTGGAGGAGGGCTTGACTTTCATCTCCATCACCTCTAGCCGCCCTTCCTCGACCTCCACCATGGGCAGCTGCGGAGTGACGATCTCAACAGAGGGCATCCGGAAGGCCGCTTCCCCGACCCCTGCGGCCGCCCCATGGCCCTCTGCCCGCTCCACCTTGCCCACTTCGGCTGCTGGGACCTGCCCCTCCAGGCTGAGGGCCCGTGGCAGGTCTAGCTCCACAGAGGGCAGTGTGAGAGAGGGGACACCCACACGAGCCTCGGGACCCACCTCCGGCTGCAGACAGGGAAGTGTCACCAGCTTCCCGGAGACCTCAGCCCCTGCCTCGCCTGGCTTGCCTCGCGATGGGGACTCTGCCCTCCCTAGCTTAGGCATGGTCATCTTGGGCATCTTGAAGCCAAATTCCATCCCCTCTGCCCGCTCTGCTTTTAGCTGCACCTCTGGAGCCTTGGGCAGCTTCACCTCGGGCGCCTTCGGAAGATGCACCTCTGGGACCTTGGGCACCTGCATTTCTGGCAGCCGCATCTCCGACACCTTCGGCAGCTGCACCTCTGGGAGGTGGACGTCGGGCACGGCCATCTCGGGCACCTTGGGGAGTTTTATCTCCGGCAGTTTCATCTCGGGGAGCTTCATGTCAGGGACTTTCATCTCCGAGACCTTCGGCAGCTGCACCTCGGGGAGGTGCACGTCGGGCACTGCCATCTCGGGCACCTTGGGGAGCTTCATCTCCGAGACCTTCGGCAGCTGCACATCGGGGAGCCGCACATCGGGCACGGCCATCTCGGGCATCTTCGGGAGCTTCATCTCGGGGACTTTGGGGAGCTGCACTTCGGGGAGATGCACGTCGGGCACGGCCATCTCGGGCACCTTCGGGAGCTTCACCTCGGGGAGCTTCATCTCGGGGACTGTGGGGAGCTGCACATCGGGGAGCTGCACGTCGGGCACGGCCATCTCGGGCACCTTCGGGAGCTTCATCTCGGGGACTTTCGGCAGCTGCACTTCGGGGAGCCGCACCTCCGGCACGACCATCTCCGGCACCTTCGGGAGCTTCATCTCTGACACTTTGGGGAGTCCCACCTCTGGGAGTTGCACGTCCGGAAGGGCTGCCTCCGGCACCTTCGGGAGCTTCACCTCAGGAGCCTTCAGGAGCTTCACCTCAGGAGCCTTCGGGAGCTTCACCTCAGGCCCCTTGGGCATCTTGACCTCAGGGGCCGAGACCCCAAGGCCAAAGGGCATCTTGATGGTGGGCAGCTTTAGCTTGCTCTCAACAGCAGCTTCGGCGACAGCCGACCGGGGTTCCAGGAGCGAAAGCCCGAAGGTGGGCATCCGAAGTCTAGGCCCCTTCACCCTGGCCTCAGGGCTGCCCTTGGCCACCTTGGCCTCAGCGACTTCCTTTGCTCGAGCCCCAAAGCGGGGGAAACTGAGGCGGGGCATCTTCAGGGCCACCTCAGGTGCCTCTCCTCGGGCCTCCACCCCCACACCCGGCAAGGCCAGGTCCACCCCTACGACAGGCGCCACCACATCCAGGGTGGGCACCGTCACTGCCGCAGCCCCTTCCCGGGTCTCCAGGCAGGGAAGTGTGGGCAGAGTGGGTAGTGAGGGCAAGGTGGGCAGCTCCACTTGGGGGACCTGGATCCCTAGGGCCGCGGGCTCCACAGCAGGTGCAGCGGGGGCTCCTAGTCCACGGGTTGGCAGGTGGAGGGCCACCTCTCCCAGGCCCTTGGGGGCGGAGACCTGGGGGACACCCACCTCGGCACCTGGCAGCCGGGGCCCAACCAGCTCCACCTGGGGGGCTGTGAAACGGGCTCCTGCTGCCACCTCGGCCTCCACTTTGGCTTTCCTTGGGGAAGGAACAGCAACGGCCTGCCGGGCCGCCTGGGCCTCTTCCGCCACTTCTCGGACGCGCAGCCGAGGCAGCTGGAGGCGCCGGCGGGTTGGGGCAGCTGGGACGGGACCCTTGGCAGCCTCGGCTTTGAGGCCCCGACGCAGACGGGAGAACTTGGGAAAGGAGAATTCGACGTCAACAGGGGCCAGGTCTGCAGGGGCCCCCAGGGCCCCGGGCACCACCATCTTCTTCTTCTTCACAGGGGACAGACTCTGGATGTTCTGGGGAGAGAGGAGAGATGCGGGAGGCGGTGGGACAGTGGGAGGCTCGGGGAAGACAGGGGGAACCCATCTGGCATTGTGCCAGGCTGGGGATGTGTTGGATGAAGCATCTTGTCCCCAAAAACACCAGCCCCACTTCCTTCCTGTCATTTCAAGATGACTGCCCCCGTAGGGCAAAGACATTCATTTAGAATCTGATAATGAGTCAACAGAAGTGTAGGAACTAGGACCCAAGACTTCTAGGTCCTCATCCAGGATTTCCCCCAATACCTTCATTCTAGAGATGGGGAAACTGAGGCCCAGAAAGGGAAAGAAACTTGCCCAGGGTCGCTCAGCAGTTAAGTGAGCAGCACTCAGGCTTGAACCTGGCCTTCCTGGTTTGGAGTCCCCTGGTTCAGGACCACTGGCAAGCCTAGAGCTGATGCCTCTCCAAAGTGGGTAAAGGCCCTGGTCTGAGATGGGTGGGTCCCCCTCCCCAGGAAGGAGTTTAGGGGTGGAGAATAGGAGGCAGAGGGTGGGATTAGCGTTGGGTTAGTGACAAGACAGAGGGCAAGGCTGGCCCACGGTGTGGAGGAGTAGGGCTCACGGCGGAGAGACTGGATCGCTGGGGCAGTCCAGAGCCGGGGCCGGGCTAAGCACGCGTACCAGCTTGGCCACCTTGGCCCGTGGGCCCTTGATCTCGTAGCCAGCCACGGTGCCAGGCCGCAGCGCCAGGTCCCCAGTGGGCACAGTGCGCTTCAGGCAGAAGGAGACCTTGTAAGGCTCAGCACATTGCAGCAGGCGTAGCGCGTCCTCGTACTTGAAGTTCTCGAAGAACACACGGGCGCTGAGCAGCTGGTCTCCTGCATGCAAGGCGGAGGTGGGCAGGGCGTGGGCATCTCCTGGCTCCACCCAGGCCTGGTTCCACCCACTTCCCTGGAGCGAGCTCAGAGAGGCCCCGCCCCAAACTAAGGCCCCTCCTATTCCCCCTGCCCCCACCCCCAGCACAGACTTGAGAAGCAAAGTTCCTCCCAGTTTGAGGTCCAGATACCCTAGGGTGAAGCCCCACCCCATGGCCTTAGCCCCGCCCCAGCTGAGCAAAGCCACACCCATTCAAGCCACGCCCATTGCCTTTCCACTTCCCTTCCCCATTCTCACATTTTATTTTATTTTATTTTATTTATTTTAAAGATTTATTTATTTATTTGAGAGAGCGAGAATGAGAGAGAGTACATGAGAGCGGGGAGGGTCAGAGGGAGAAGCAGGCTCCTCGCTGAGCAGGGAGCCCGATGCGGGACTCGATCCCGGGACTCCAAGATCATGACCTGAGCCGAAGGCAGTTGCTTAACCAACTGAGCCACGCAGGCGCCCTATTTTATTTTATTTTTAAAGATTTTATTTGCAGGGAGCCCGACTCGGGCTCAATCCCAAGACCTTGGGATCATGACCTGAGCCCAAGGCAGACACTTACCGACTGAGCCACTCAGGCACCCCCCATTCTCACATTTTAGACACTGATTTTGTTTCCTTTACTGAGAGGACAGAATCAGAACTTCCAGAAACTCCCACGCCATTACTCACCCCCCTGCTCCTGTGGCTATTTACTCTACTCTCCACCTATTCCTAAGAATGAACCGTGCCCACTTCTACCTCAGGTCAGTCTTTCCACTGCCTTCTCAGGGGACATCCTGTAGCAGTTCTCCCCTCTCTCCCCACATCACCAATTTGTCCCTCTCCTATGTTATTCCCATCAGCATACACGTACCATTATTTGTCCCATAGGAAAAGCTGTCTTGACCTCACTCCTAGAGCTCCTGATCCATTTTTCTGTTCACCTTAACGGCAAATGCACTGAGTTGTCTAGCTGCCTTACCTCCACTTCTCCAATCACACTTCTGACACCCCTTTCCAGAACCTTGAATGGCTCCTCTCAAGGTCCCATACCTCTGTGTGGCTAAGTCCAATGATCAAGTCCCAGACTTCACCTGAGGGGACCTCACAGCCTTCGACCTAACGTCACTCTCTCTCCTTCATCCACTTGTCTGGCTTGGCTTCCAGGACGCCACACAACCTCTAGAACCTCCTGGAGGTTTCTTCTCAGCCTCCCCATCTCCTGGATCTCTTAATGACACACTGTCCCAGAGTTCAGGCCTTGGACCCCTTCTCATCTCCATGCTACACTCACCCTCTAAGGAAGCTCATCCAGATTACGGTTTAAAGACCATAAATTGGGGGGGGGGGGTGGAGGGAGGGCACGTACTGCATGGAGCACCGGGTGTCATACAAAAACAATGAATCGTGGATCACTACATCAAAAACTAATGATGTATTGTATGGTGACTAACATAACATAATAATAATAATAATAAAAAAAGACCATAAATGGGCTGACAACTCCCAAGTGTATCTCTCCAGCCTAGCACTCTCCCAGCCATTCTATACTCATATATCCATTTAGCCCTCCACACCTTCACCTTGGCCTCCAACAGATACCCCTCACTTGACAGATCCAAACTGTACTCCTGGTCTTACTCCAAACAAGCTCCAGCCCCAGCGTTGCCCATTTGTGGAACCAACAACTCCATCCTCAGGTCAAGAATCCCTGGACACATCCTTGACCCTTCTCTTTTCATCGCTCCCCATATCCAGTCCTGAAGACTCCTCCTTCAAAATATATCCAGTAGCCAAACCTTTCTCTTCATGTCCATTAACACTGTTTTGGCCCTGAGCATCACCACCTCTTACCTGGATAATCAGAGTAGCCTCTATGTGTGTGTGTATATATATATACACACTATATATATATATATATATATAAAGTGTGTATATATGTAATATATATATATATATTTATTTATTTATTTATTTAAAGTGATCTCGGGACACCTGGGTGGCTCAGTTGGTTAAGCATCTGCCTTTGGCTCAGGTCATGATCCCAGGGTCCTGGCATCAAGCCCTGAGTTGGGCTCCCTGCTCAGTGGGGTGTCTGCTTCTCCCTCTTCCTCCCCTCCTCCCCCCACCCCTGCTAGTTCTCACTCTCTCTCAAATAAATTTTTAAAATAATAATAATAATAATAAAACCCCAATCTCTACACCGAACATGGGGCTCAAACTCACGACCCCGAGGTCAAGAGTCTCATGCTCTACTGACTGAGCCAGCCAGGCACCCCCGGAGTAGCCTCCCTGCTCCCCACCCTGGCCCTTTCAGTTCAGTCTACTGCTAATACAGCATGCTGTCCAACACAGCCAATTCATGTGCCCCCTCCACTCACTCACAACCTCCCAGATTAAAAGTCAAAATCCTCACCATGGCCTATAAAGCCCTCTGAAAACTGCCCTTTCCTTACCCCTCGGGCCTCATCTCTTCCTCTCTTCCTCTCTAACTCTACTGCATCCACACTGGCTCCCTTGCTCTTCATCAAGTTAGGCACACCCCAACCTTGGGGCATTTGCACTGGCTGTTCTCTCTGCATGGAATGCTCTTCCAGATGGCCATATAGCTCACTCCCTGCCCTCCACCAGGCCTTTCCTCCCTTCCTGGCTCACCATATTTAAAAATACAACTGTCCTACAGGCACGCATTGCACACAGTGCCTTCTAATTTACTATGTATTTTACATATTTTGCTCAAATATCTCTCTCTCTACTAGAAGGTAAGCTCCATAAGTGCAGAGAGTGTTGTCTGTTTTGTTCACTGCAGTAGCCCAAACACCTAGAATAATATCTGAAAATAGAAGGCACTTAGTAAATAGTTGTTGCATGAATAAATCACATCGGCCTCATCCATGTCACCTAAAATATCCCTTACTTACTAAAGCTCCCCTCCATACCCCCTCCAAGTTAACTCCACCTCTTTTCTCCAGCCCCAACAACAAAAATAATAACTAGTGCTTAAATAGTGCTTACTGCGTGTCACTTAGCTATGCGCCAAGTGTTTTCAAATACTGACTCATTTAATCCACGTAATAACCCTGCGAGGTGCGTACTAAGATTATTCCTATTTTCGAGATGAATAAACCAAGGCACAGAAGATCACAAGCTAGTAAACTGCAGATCTGGGAGTCAAACCGACACAATGAACCTCCAGAGCCCGCACTGAGCCACTGCAAGGCCGACACACAAAGCCCCGCCCCAAGCCATTCTCCCCGCCTCCTGGGGGCTGGCCACGCCCGGGACGGGGGCGGTTCCTAACCCTGCCGCCTCGGAAAGGCCCCGCCCCGTGCTTCCGCCCCGCCCACCTTCCTGCAGGCTGAGGCTCCTGGCCGCGGGCGAATCCTCCCGAAGCTCACGGACAAAGATTCCCTCCTTGCCGCCGCCTGCTACGTTGATGCCGCTGACCCCGGTCTGCGCCTCGGTCTCCACGATGATCTCCACCAACTCCGCCCGCCTCAGCTCCTGCGGAGGGCAGCGAGAGGCCGCCATGGGGCGCTAGGGCCGGACCTCGCCCAGAGCCCGGCATCGCGCTTAAAAGCGGCTCTTAAACGGGTCCTCCAGTTACACCCCCCTGAGCGCGGCTCAGGCCGGCCGTGCGGGCCCACCCACTCCGGCATCTTCCCTTTAAAGAAGCGCGAGGGCCGCCTGCTCTCTCGCACCCGCTGCCAGGCTCAACGGTTCCGTCCACTCTTGGGCAGGCAGGAGCCCCGGGGCCGCCGTCGAAGGGGCGGGTCGAAGGGCGGGGTTGTAGAGGAGGGGCGCGGTAGCGAGGCCAGAGGGAACCGGAGTCGTGAGTGAGGGGCGGGGCTGTGCCTTCGGGGGCGGGGCCAGTTCGGGGGCGGGGCTAGGGTGTGGCGTGGGATCCGACCGCTCTCGCGGATAGAGCTCAGGCCACGGAGGAGGGGCCAAAAATCTGAGAGGGGTGTGGCTAGAGAGTAATACGTGGAGGTAAGCCGGGGACACGTATTCTAAGGGTGGGTTTGAGGTATGGGAAACGGCCTTAATAAACAGCCGAACAAGGGGTGGAGTGAGGATGGGATTCCGAGGAAGGGGCTGGACCTTTAAGTGGTGCAGGATGCAGGGGTGAGGGTGAGACGGGGCTCTTTGGAGGCTTGAACGTGTGTGAGACTGTGCCCTATTGTGGACTCTGTGAACCCAAGACCTGCACAACGCCTTTGGGAGAGGGAATCCAGTGAAGGGGGGTGCGTGGGTAACGAGTGGTGGACCAGCAGACGTGGCATTCCTGGTATTTACTGTAAATGGTGCTGCCCTGGCCCAGCAGCGCCCTCCGGGATTCACATCCGGGGCTTAGAAAAGGCCGTGAGAGACCTCAGTTCCACAACCGTCTAGGAACGCAATCTACTGTGTGTCTCTGGGGGGAGAACTTTGCCCTCTCTGGGCCCATTTCCCTACTGTAAAGTTGGGGGACATGGGTGTACCGGAAGGAGTGCCTGTGAGCTGAGACCTGAAGCAACAGGGATCCGAGAGGATGCTGTAATGGGCAGGGCATCAGGGCTGACATAGACTGGAGTTGAGCCAGGTCTTGGAGAGGGTTAGGGAAGCAGGTCTAGGCCCGCAGTGGCCCTGGGACTAGAGGGCTGGGAGGAGCATGGTGAGAAGAGGTGAGAACAGTTGTGGTAGGGGCAGCAGGAAACAGCAGGACCATCACCACCACCCTGAGGGCCTGGGCTAAGGATTTTATGTACAGCATCTCATTTCATCCTCCCCACAGCTTGGACAGACACAAAGGAAGATGCAAAGGCAAAGAGAAGCGGAGTGATTTGCCTAACGCCACACAGCAGAGTTAAGCAGCTGGGCCTAAACCCCCAGTCTGTGACCTCAGAGCCCATAGGCCTACCTGGAGGCAGTGACCTCCTTGCACTTTACCCCCTGCCTGCCACCCCTCAGCCTCCGCTTGGCTCCCGGAAAAGTCGACCCGCTCTGTGCCTAGCATCCGGTAGGAAGCAGTCTGTGTGGGTCCTCTAGCTCCGTACCAGTGACCCTTGTCCCATTTCACCAATGGGAAAACAGGGTTTGAGAGGTCAGGTCCCCTGTTTGGAGCTGTGCAGTTGAAGTGGTAGGGTTGGCATTTAAGCCCATGGGCTCAAAGCTCAGGTATTTAACCCCCATACCATCCTACCTCTTCCAATGAAAGGTTTCTGCCTGATTTTCTTTAGCTTGTTATTAATATAACTCCACTATGCCCCCAGTGAATTTGCCGCTTTGACTCTTAGTCTGTACCAGGCACTGTGCTAAGCACGTTCCCTATGTTAAAATTCTTTTCCTCCCGGTGACCTATAAAATAAGCGCTGTTGCTATTTCTATTTCACAGATGGGGAGACTGAGGCACGGAGAAACCAGGAAGTGTCTTCTTGCTGCCTCAGTCTGTGTCCCCCACCCGGGCCTCCCCAAGTTCCCTGTGCAGAGCATGTGGGCTGCTCACCTCAGCGCTCCGGCTCCTGGCCTCCATGGCGCTGCTGGGAGTCACCCGGGCCCCAGGCTCCTGCGTCCTCTCTCCCTTCTGCTGCAGAACCAGCTTCAGTTCTGCATGGAGCCGCTGTCTGTGAGCCTGTGGGGGACCGGGAGGGAGGCTTGAGGCCAGGAGAGGATGCGAGGAGGAGGCCGGGCGTGGAGGGGAGAGGCCAAGATGGGTATCAGAAGGGGAGAAGGGCCCTCCACCCCTGTCCTCTCACCGCTGCCTGGGCACGGGCACCCCCTCCTAACAGGAGCCCAGCCTGGGGTACCGCACAGCCGTCTGCGGGGCTCACACCCTTCCTCTGGGGTCTTGCTGCCTGCCAAGAAGAGACCAGGGCATGAGGCTCCAAGCAGGCCAGGGAGGGGCGGGAGGGGTGGGGAGGGGCACATGGCCCCGGCCAATGCTCACCTCAGGGTCACCTCCAGCTCCTTGGGCCTCCTGGGTCCGGGGCTCTAAGAAGAACGTGAGCATTACCATCAGCTAACCCCATCCACTGCTTCCTGAGGGCCTGACCCTTCCTGCGCTCTGTCAGTTTCCTATCCCCATAGTGCAGCGGGGCAAATTGAGGCCGAGAAGACCTTTATTGGACAACAAACAGTAAAGTAAAGCCAGAGCTGACTCCTAGGACTGCCTGACAGCAAAGCCCCTGCGCCAACCACCTGGGTCGACGGAGAGAGCCAAATTCACTATAAAACAATCCTAACCACTCCCATGTCCTCCCTGTGGGCCAATCACCTCACCTCTCTGGGCCTCAGCTTCCTCATCTGTTAAATGGGGAGAAGGAAAGCACCTACCGCGTCAAATAAGTGAGTAAATACAAAATGCTGGGTACATGGAGGGGCTTCAGAAGCCCTATTATTATTACTAAGAACTTCCTGTGGTCCTGATCTTGTGACAAATGTCCCACAGGGGTCATTCATTGCCCATAAACCTCAGAACACTCTTGTGAGGTCAATACAGTTATCGAGCCCATAATAGAGAAGTTACCGAGCCCATTATAGAGAAGACACCTGAGGCTGGGAGAAGGGCAGCCACAAATGGTCACGAGGGGCTGAGCCAGGACTTGAACTCATCTGAGAGTTCCAGACTCTTCTACGGAAGATGATAACTAATGGTTACTGAGTGGTTATTCGTCAGTCCTGTGCTCTGCCTCCTCTCTGCAGAAAACCCATAGCCCCTCAGAGAGGCCAAGAACCTCGTATAAAGTCACACAGCCCAGTGAGAAGGAGGCAGAACTGGGATTCCCAGGCAGCCTCCCCAACAGGCCCTTCTGGGGAAAAGGGAATGGATACCGTCTCTCCAGCCCCCCACCCCCAGCCGACTCTGGCCTTGTCCTCCCTGCCCCCACCTGGCATGCCAACCCGCCAACCCCCACTCTACAGGGAAAGGTCAGACCTCACGCGGCACATTCCCTCAAACAATGGCCCATCTGCTGTGCCCAGTCACATTCCGCCCCTGCCCACCCACCCCCAGCCGCACAATGGCCCTTCATAGCCCACCACTGGCCAGGATAGAGGACACAGGGACCCTCAATGGTCCAGCTGTACCCACTTCACTGCCAGGGACCCCACAGTAGCAGGGGGCTCCTCTCTGGCCCTCCTAGGAGTCCTGGTTTCTGTGGCTTTCGCCAGCCTCCCCTCTGAGCCCTCAGCTGCTCCAGGTCAGGTGGGCTCCCACATCTGTGGCATTTCCTCCAAACTGGCCCCAGTGCCGGCCCCCATGGGTCTCTGAATCGCCCTGAATGTGGTGGCTGTTTTAGGTTTGGAAACTGAGGCTCAGAGAGGGGAAGTGACCTGTCTGGGGTCACCCAGCCAAGCCCCTGCCCTTGACCCCAACTCTGGACCTGAACTTGCATTCGTGGCTCTGAGCACTGCGGGATCCCCAAGCAGCAAAACAACCAGGGCAGGGGATGGGCTGGGAAGGGAGGTGGGGATTGGGGATGCCCCAAACAGGCATCCCTGGGCTGGACAGGCACTTTATAGATGTGGCCTCAGTACCCCATTTTATGATGAATAAATGAGGGTTAAGCTATCACAGTGAAAGAGTCGGCACTTGAACCCAGATCCGAAAAACTGAGTCGCTGACACCATGCAGCATCCTGAGCTGGAGGTGGGAGAGCCTGGTACTTGTAGGGGTAATGGAGATGGAGGGGAGTCTCTCCTGGTCTGCCAGCTCCCTGTTTCAGGCCAGGGCGGCGAGGGTCACACCCAGAGGCTGGCACAGGAAGCTTAGCCAGGGCGGGAGCAAGAGACAGTGCCCTCCTCCCTCATCCCTGCCCAGGGCAGCCGCCCAGCCCAGGTTATATTTAGCCCATCTGTGCCCTTCCTGAACCACATACCCAGCTCCTGGGGTGGGGTGGGGGTGGCTTCGGAAGGAAGCCCCCCCCTACGGCCCGGGCACTCTCTGTTCCCAGCTCTGCCCATCCCACTAGGTGGGGTGGGTTGGAGGGGGGAAGTGGGGGAAAGTTCCCCGGAGTCCCTGGCTGTGTTAGAGGAAGATCTTCTAAAGGGGTTCCCCTGGTGACTGAAGGCCAGGCAGGACCCTCCAGATGCCAACAGCCATTCTTGAGTGGTTCTTGTGGCACTGCCCTGGTATATTCCTCAGCTTCCAGAATTTTCCGAGTCCCCATTTCTTGAGCACTTCCTGTGTGCAAAGATCCTGGCCTACCTTGTCTCATTACATCCTCACAATACCTCCCTGAGGAAGGTTCGCCTGAGATTCCCATTTAAGATGCCACTGATGCCCTTCAGAGCAGGTTGGGGTGAGGGCCTGTCATTTGGGCCCTGGGCCCTTCAGCTGAGCTGGGCCTGCTGGAAGAATCCTCCAGTTGGCACCCTCTTCTCCCCATGGCTGGTGCCAATCCCATTTAGGATCTCTCCCCGTCCAGAGCTTCAGCTTCCCCAACTGCCAGCGATCGGGTGCCCTCAGCAGTGGGAATGAGGAGTGGACCCAACTCGTCTGGGCACCTAGACCTGTCTGGGCCCCTAGACCGTCTGTGAGGCAGAGGGGGAGGCACTCTGGCAGTGGCCTCCCAGCGGCCTCAGTCCGTCCCTGCTCCAGCACCTCTCAGGTTTGAACACCTGGGCGAGGTATTTCACCTCTCAGGGACTTGGTTTCATCTGTGAAATGGAGCCAGCGATGAGTGGCTTTGAGGAGTCACAAAATAACAGCAGGTGCTTAGAATAGTCCCAGTATATAGTAAGCGCTCAAGTAATGTATGATAGTCTCAAATGACAGCGATTGGAGGGGGGGCTCTGCATCTCAAAGTGTCTCATATCCAGCTCTTGCTCACCGGTGGCCCCACTTTCTCTCTTACCCAAGGGGAGCTCTGGGTGAGGGACAAAATCCAGCTCAGGCACTGGCCTCCTACCACCAAGCTCAGTCCTGCCTCCCCAGATCCCTATCCCAAGCACCAAAAAGCTTGCCCCAGCCTAGGCATCCTGCCCCAGCTCTTCGGAAGCAGCAACTCATCTACTCTCGCACCAGCCCTGTGAGGTGGCCTCCATCAGCCCATCTCACAGATGGGAAAGCAGAGGGACAAAGGGTGCAGTATCCTGCCCAAGACTGCATAACCAGAAAGAGCGGAACCTTGGGATTTGAACCCAGGGTCTGGCTCCGAAGCCTGTGCCTTTAACTCCTATACCACACTGCCTCCTGAGCCCCCAGGGATCCTCCCAGCACCTCCCAGCGCCTCCCAGGACCCTGGGTCTCATTCCCACGGTTTCTCAGCCTGGCCAAGGATCGGGTAAGACCGGCTGATCTCTTACCACTAGGCCTCCAGACACCTCGAGAGCTCCTGGTCATCTGCTCAGCCCCAGCCCCAGGCTTGGGGGGAAAAGGAATGGGGAGGGGGAGGAGGGGGGGAGACCCCCAGCCATTGGCTGCCGAGGCATGACATCACCAGGGAGTGGGTGGTGGGGAAACAAACATCCCCCTCTCCCAGCTACATCCACCGGCAAAGGGGGTGGGGAGCCATAAGACGGAAGGGACAGCCGCTGCCCTTGCCTGGGCTGAGACCTCCACCGGGAGCCTCGGTCCAGGGACCTGCACATTGCTGCCGCCACTTGGAGGCTAAGCACCCGACTAGCATTATTTCCTGGCTTCCAGACCCAGGCACGGGCCCCGCTGGCTCCTGGGGCCCCTAAAATAAACTCCTTCCGCTGCCTCTTTTCGGTCATTTTGGATTCAAATCCCAGCCCAGTCACCTGCTGGATGAATGACAGCATCTTTCTGAGCCTCATTTTCTTCATCTCTAAAACAGGGATAATAAACGTGCCCACCTCCTGGGGTTGTCAGAAAGATGAGATGAGTTAAAAGAGGCTAAAAGCCTGGCATCAAGTGAGTGCCACTTAGAAGTGTTTTGCATTATTATTCACACAAATTAGGGGGCTGGCTACACTGGTCATGGGGAGGAGGGCTTTGGGTCTGAGTGAGACTGGGCACAGAGGAACCCCACTTCTCTGTTTAATGGAGTTTCCCTGTTGGCGGGACACCTATCATGTGCTAAGTACTGTGCTGGGCACCCTAAGCTCTGCTCCCAGAATCCAGGGTGCAAGGTGAGCACATTACGCCCGGTATTTAGCTACACGACCAGGAAGTGGTGGAGCTGGGGTCCAACCCCACTTCTGCTGGGCCCTGGAGACCCTGCAACTCTCTTCTGTCCTCTTCATATAACACACAAGGAGGCTCAGAGATGGTGACACCCAAGGTCACCCACCGCAAGTCATTGGTAGCAACAGGATTTGAACCCAGACCTGCCCAACTCCCAAAGCAAGACCACCAGGCCTCACCCTGATCCCCTGGCCCCCAACCCCAGCCTGCCCTGACTCACCAGACCCCGGGGGGCGGCACAGAGAGCACAAGTACCCCCACATGCCCCTGGCGCCCACCCGGCCCGCTGGTTCCGATGCTCCCGGCTCTCTGAGCCCCGGCCTGGGGCCAGGGCTGGGATGAAACCCGGGATTACCCCCAAAGCGCGCGTCAGCAGCTTCTTTCCCATTGTCCAGCTAGACACGGCCACCAGGCCTTCACCTCAGTTGTCAAACTCGCTCCTCACACCAGCCCCCTGGCCCCTCAGTGGACCTGTACCCCACCCCACACCGAGAGTTTGGGGCCTACTCCCGAGGGCGTAGAGGACCAGGAGCAGGTTGGCAGGATCCCAGACTGCTAGGGGCCTCCCCCCTTCTCTCCAAAATGCCCCCTGCCCACTCTCAGCCGCCAGGGAAGGCAGGAATGTGCTGAGCTCTGGGAAATGCTTTCCAGGCCTGGCAGCCACCAAGGGTTGGGGTGTGGCCAGGACTCCACCAGAATCCTTCTCCTGGGAAGGGTGGAAGGAACAGAGTGATCAGGGCGGCTGATGGGCCTGAGGAGACCCTCACCCCAGCGCATTCTCTCTGTCTCATTGATTCATTCAACCATTCGTGTGTTCGTTTATTCACTCAACAAACACAAGCCCTGGGCGGCAGCCTCTTTGCTGGGCATTGGCAACACCAACAGACTTAAATTTACCGGGGGCAGGGGCAAGCTCAGGGAAGGATTTCTGGAAGACCCGACATCTGAAGTCAAACTGGTTGGTTGAGAAGGAGGGAGCCAGGTAAAAAAAAAGTGTAGGAAGGGGTTTCCAGGGAAAAGGACAAATGCAGGCAAAGTACCAGAGGGGAGAAAGGGAACGGTCTTTATCCATGGTCAGCAGTCCATGAGCATCTGGTCTGGTGTCCAACCCTATGCTGGATGGTGCTGAGGACACAGTGTGACTTAGATAGCCTGGGCCTGCTTTCACAGAGTTCACAGTCCAACAGGGAGATAGACCCAGAACGGCCAGGATTGTGATGAGAGAGTCGCAGGCAGAAAGGTCAGGGCCTTGATGGGGGAGCCCAGGAAAGGTGCCTGCTCCAGCCTAGCAAGGGAGGTCAGGGAAGGCTTGCTGGAGGAGGAGACATGTGAACTGAGACTTGAGTGACCCACAGGAACCAGGCAAGAGAGGACGGAGAACAGTTTTATGGGCAGAGGGAAAAGCCCATGCAGAGGACCTGAATCCAGAGGGAGCTCAGCACATGTGAAATTTCTAGAAGTTGAGAACTGAGTCCGTGCTCATGGCTGGGTCCGCGGGGCTAAACATGCCATTTCCTCATATCTCCTCCTCATTTATACATCTATTCAGCGGCTATTCGCAGACACCTCTTTTGTATCCACCTCTGTGCTGTGTCACGGCAGTGATCATGACCGTGGCCTCACAAGGCTCACAGTTGGGGGGTGGGGTATGGGGGCAGACATTCAAGAAGTGCTCAGTGAAAGGAGTGCATAATTCACAGTGAGTTAAGCAGTATGAGGGACAGATCTAGGTCTACAAGAGGGGCCTGGCACTCTGGGACCATCGGAAAGGACAGGGAGGGCTTCCTGGAGGAAGTGACATTTGAGCCGGCACCTGAAGGATACATAGGCATTCATGCAAGGCTGCAGGGCAGGTGGTGGATCAATGAGAG
Source organism: Neomonachus schauinslandi (assembly GCF_002201575.2). NCBI lineage: Eukaryota > Metazoa > Chordata > Mammalia > Carnivora > Phocidae > Neomonachus > Neomonachus schauinslandi. Next base: position 12,655,700 of record NC_058418.1, on the reverse strand, counting down.
TGGGTTTTAAGGCCAGGGAATGGCTTGTGCTTGTGACCCCTTTGAGAAATCGGTGAACGTGAAGGAGTGAGGGGAAACTGAGGGGAGGCCCGTGGTCAGCAGCGCCTGCGAAGAGGGGCTGAGACTTTGTCCTAAGGGCCTTGTGTGCCTCGTGCCTTCAGGAGGGACAGAGTCAGTGGAGTTGTT
>NC_058418.1:12622405-12655414 GCF_002201575.2 Neomonachus schauinslandi | reverse complement strand
CTCCCTGCTCCGCGGGAAGCCTGCTTCTCCCTCTCCCACTCCCCCTGCTTGTGTTCCCTCTCTCGCTGTGTCTCTCTCTGTCAAATAAATAAAATATTAAAAAAAAAAAAAAAGAGTTGAGGGTGGAAAGTCTGACTACAGGCCAGGCTAGAGTCGGGAAGAAAATCCTCTCTGCTTGGGGTTAGCCAGACAAGGGAGGCTGGTACGCACTCTTTGGTCTCTGCCTCTCAGAGCGCAGATACCCTTGAATGCAGGCCCCAGAGATTGGGAACAAGCATTCAGCCTTTTGCTATGTCAGCTGCATTTTGTGGTTGCCCTTCCGCGGGTGAAGGAAGCTTCTTTTCCTAGTTTGCTGTTTTGTCACGAAGGGTGTGTGTCTGTCTGTGTGTCTGTGTCTCTCTACCGTGTTCCGTGTTCCTCTCCTTGTCTCTGTCCTCATTCCTTGTCTCTGTCTCTCTCTCCGTGTGTCTGCCTCTCCCTTTCTCTGTCGCTCTCTCTGTGTCTCTCGCTTTCCCTCTCCCGAGGGGGTGTGGCCATGGGCATTTGAGTTTAGGGGTGGCACCAGTGTTCTGGTTCCGGCCAAGTTCACCTCAGTAAACACAGGACATCCTGTGGGGCCGGGGAAAGAGGTGGAAGCTTGTCCTCAGGGACCACCCTCTCCCACCCACTTGGAGCCAAGTGGCAGCCGGGTCCCCAGCGGCGCAGCCAATATCTCCCTCCCTCCGTCCCATCCTGTCTACCTGCTCCTGCCTCCTAACGTCCCTACCAAGCTCCAGACCCACGGGCCCAGCGATCCGGATGCCTTCTCCTGGTTGTCCCCCTGGAGCCCCTCTCACCCCCTGTGTCCCTCTCTGGCTTCAGCACCAACCCCAGGCCTGCTTGTCCCCCTAGTCACTATCCCAGGGCAGCCCCGCTGTTTCCCCCCCCCCCAGGTTAGAGCCCTGGGCCTCGTCCTAGGCCCCTGCCCCATTGAGTCTCATCAATCCCAGAGCCTGTCCTCTTGGCTTGCCAAGCGCCTCTCCCTGTCCTCCCAACCACCCTGCCACGGGTGTGGTGTCCCTTCCCAGCCTCCCCTCAGGGCTCCCACCTCATCCACGTGGCATTCGTGACTCCCTCGTGCCTTAGCAGTAAAGTCCCTCCCCCGGGGCCCCTTGTGCACTGGCCCCCCGCAGACCCTTCCAGCCTCATCACTTGCCTCACTGCTCCTCCCTCTTTCCAGCCAAACCCAGAGCTTCCAGATCCCTGAAAACGTTGCAAAGTCCCTCTTGTCCTAGCTCTTGCTTGTGCTCTTCCCTTTGCTTAGAACACCCCCCTTCCCCCAAAACCACAGCCCCTGGAGGTGGGCACTGTTGCTGTTCCAGTTTACAGATGAGCTCCCCGAGGCCCAGAGAAGTGAAGTGCCTTGCCTAGGGTCACACAGAATGGCAAAGCAGAGGTTCAAAGGCAGGTGGTCTGGCTTTGAAGCACCACCTCTGCTCAAAGGCTCATTGGGTCAATAATCATTGCCTAAATGATTTCCGCACTGGGATTGTAGGCGCTCCGTAAATGTTCATTCAATGCGTGAATGGGACAGTGTTGGAAGGCGAGCCTTGGAAGGGGCAGAGTTCAGATCTCAGAGGACTGAGATAGATTCTGAGGGCTTGGAGCCGAGGAGAGACGTGGTCGGGTTCGCCTTTTACATCGGGCCAGGCACGCAGTAGTTACTCATAAATCTTCGCTGAATGAGGGGAGGGAGGGAGGAGGACAGCAAGGACAGCTCTCCCAGGTGTCCAGGGGGAGAGGTGGGTGAGTCATGGGGGTGTCCCCGTGAATGCCCCTGGAGGGGAGCTCGCCTGGGGAGTGTCCTGGTGGGAGCACACAGAGGCTCTGTAAAAAGCAGTGCCAGGGCTGATGGCTCAGCTAGGAATGGTGTGGGCTCTGGAATCTGCTGGCTGAGGTAGTGTGGCCTCTTGGGGTTGAGACTGAGGGCGGAGGGGCACATGAGAGCCAGGGAGCCTGCACAATCATCTGGGGCTCAGACTTGGGGAGGGTGGGGTGGGTCCTCAGGCATGAGCTGCTCATAAACCTGAGGGTGCCAGAGGGAAGGGACTAGCGCTGATCTAGCCCATATGGTGCTTTTATGCAAAAGGCCTGCCCCTTGCCCAAGGCGCTTGACCTCCATCTGCTGGGAAACTGTTGTAGTAAATATGTAAATGAATGGTGCCTGAAACATGCATGGTAGCCCCTTAAATATGGAGTTTATGTGCAGTGCACAACCTGTACAACTGTCTGCAGAGGCTCTGGGGAGAGGGGGCATCGCTGGCCAAGCAGGAACAAGGGCAGATGGGAGCATCGTTGACAGATGGGTAGCCTGTCTGCACCAGCATGTATCACAGGTTATCCCCCAATTTGGCACCAGAGACGTCAGAAACAGGCTCCTAGAGTGTTGTAAACAGAGGGCATTGCTGACCTCACACTGGGGGGCCTTCTTGACCACACGACAGACCTCAAGGGAACGTAAGGCAGTGGCATCTCAGACCCCCAGACTGAGCACCAGGGGGCATTGCTGAGCCCAACACCCAAACTCCCAAGGTCTGGGTTCGGGTCAAAACTGAGTCTGAGTCCCAGTGCCCAGGAGCTGGAGTCCCCAGCTGTTGGAGTCGGGCACCCGGAAGACCCTCAGCCACCGCACCAGCTCGCTTTGGGCCATTTCCACTCCCCCTCCCTGGGCCGCCTCATCCACTTCCAGAAATGGGCAAGACTTCCTCTCCTCCTCCAGGAAGTTCCACTCTGCCCGCCCCTTCCCGGCCCAAGGGGCCGCCGAAGCTGCCCGCCTCCCCCAGTTCCACCCCAATTTCAGCCTCCCTAGAGCTTCCGGCCGGAGGGGAGGCCCCGGGTCCCAACGATTTTGGTGTCCTCTCGCCGGCGTCTTCCCCCTTCGAGGCCCAGCTGGCCCCGCAGTTCACCGTCCGGCCCTCTGCTCCTCCCTGTCCCCTCCCCCCCCCCCGCCCCCCCCCCGCCCCCTCCGCCCCGCCCCCGCCCCCGCAGCTTTCACCGTGCCCCTCCCCCCGCCCGCACCCGGGGCGCTGCCCTGCCCCCACGGCCGCCAGGAAGGACGCCGCCTGGGTCCCGTGCCAGGCCTCTGAGTGTGCGGCCCCTCCCAGCCCGGCCAGGAATGCGGCTGGACCGCGGGGGCGGCGCAGACACCCGGCGCTCGGGCCAGCGCGATCACACAGGCAGTCGGGCAGGTGGCCCCGGCTCGCCGGCTCGCCAGGGTCCTGGGTTTCTTCTAGAAGGAAAGCAGGACCGCCTGCCTTGCGGTCAAGCCACTAAACCCGGTGGCTTTATTTCAGAGTCCCCCTCCAAGTTGCCCTATCCCCTGCCCGAAGACAAATTTGAGACCGAGTGGATTTTTTTTTTTTTTTTTTAACTTGCTGGAGTCTCCTTGTCTTTCCCCTGGAGAGCTGGCTCTCCATGCTCTTTGGAGAGGCTCCATCCAGCGTCCAGCTTTGGGCTCTTCTTTCTGGCTCATTCTGAAAGCTCCCTTTTGCCCCTATCCCCAGCCCCAAGATACACAGGTAGACTCCAGGCATAAGGACATGATTTCAAGCGACCTGGGGCTCCACCACCACCACCATTATGTACACACTGGGCACACCAGGGAAACCTGGCTGAGTACGTTCTGGGGGTTTTCTAGAGGGCCAGTTACCAGAGCTAACTGATCTGCTTATCAGACCAATATAAAGCAGTGAAGTTCATAGTTTGAAACCCACTTCCTCAAGTGATGACCTCTTGGAGCTTCAGGTTTCTGGGCTGTCAAGTGGGGATAGTAATCATACTCATGTTGTTTGGGGGATGGGAAGAGTTAACACACTTCATAAGTGCTCAGCACTGTGCCAGGTGCCCAGGCCCCGCTCACTAAATGTTGGAGGTTATTAGGTCACCCTTGCCTAAGCCCAGAGACAAAGCACACAGACTTGAAATTTCCCAGGACTGGTTTTAATTTCCATAAAATGGTGCGGTCTCTTCCCACATCAGGAGAAAGAGTCTCCCAGGATCCAACCCCTGGGGATTCAGTCTAGCACAGGGCCTGGTCCTAATCACCTTCCAGCCACCAGGCCCTATCCTCCCATCCCCAGGGCCAATCCCAGATGCCCCTCATGAGTCCTAGACAAGAGGACGGAGGTGGAGTGGCTCAGGACTGGATTCTGTCTCTCCAAAGCCCCTCTCTCTGTTCTAGGGAAGCCAGCTGTGTCTTTCCAAGGAGAGTTGGTCCAGCCACCAGGCTCAGTTTGGACACCAGACCATCATCCCTGCTGTGGGGGTCAGCGCCCCGGACCCGGCGGCCGCTCCAGGGCCTGTGTGCCCACCAACACGTCCAGGAGGTAGTCCAGTTCGGCCTCATCGAGCTCCAGAGCCTCCTCCTTGCCAGGCCCATCCTCAGGGCCAGGTTTGAGGCCCTCAGAGGCTGGTGCCCAAAGTTCACTGTCATACATAGAGGTGTCTATGTCCTCAAACAGGCCCTCAAGCTCATCGTCCAGCAGACAGCCAGTGGCTGGGCCCAGCAGGTCCAAGGCACCCAGGCTTGGGGGGGATCCCCCCGTGGGGCGGCCTAGGGGCCCCTCATCCACCAAGGGCTGGGGGGCCTGGCTCAGGCCCTCGATATGGCTGAGGTCCTCCAGCAGGCTGGCCATGGAGGCCGAGAGGGCGGCGTCGGAGCTGGCCAGCAGGCTCTCAGCCACACAAGGGGCCGCAGGTGGGCTGGGCACAGGTGGCAGGGTCGGTTCGGGCGCCATGGACGCCTGGATGCGCCGCAGCGTGTTCACTACCAGAACCAGGTGCCGCAGGTCCGGCTCGCTCTGCCGCAGGCTGTGGTGGAGCTTGAGCACCGAAAGGTCAAAGAGGGAACTGGAGGCCGCGGCCGGGGGGGCCTGTGCCGCTGCTGGGAGGCTGGGATCCAGCCACCAGGCATCCACTGCCAGGCTTTCCTTCTCCTGCTCCTCCTCCCGCTTGCGCTTCAGACCTTTGCTCAGCATCATCTGCAGGGAGGGAGGAGTCATTCGGTTATAGAAAGTCAACGTGAAGTTCAGACCCTGGCTCTGAGAACTGATGTCTGGTGGGATCTTGGGCAGACCATTTAATTTCCTGAGCCTATGCTTTCTTAGGGAAACTTTTTTTTTTTAAAGATTTTATTTATTTATTTGAGAGAGAGAATGAGATAGCATGAGAGGGGGGAGGGTCAGAGAGAGAGGCAGACTCCCTGCTGAGCAGGGAGCCCGACGTGGGACTCGATGCCGGGACTCCAGGATCATGACCTGAGCCGAAGGCAGTCGCTTACCCAACTGAGCCACCCAGGCACCCCCCCTTTTTTTTTTAATATTTTATTTTATTTGACACAGAGAGAGAACGCGCAAGAGGGAAGACAGCAGGGGGAGTGGGAGAGGGAGAAGCAGACTTCCCGTGGAGCAGGGAGCCCGATGTGGGACTCGATCCCAGGACCCTGGGATCATGACCTGAGCCGAAGGCAGACGCTTAATGACTGAGCCACCCAGGCGCCCCCTTAGGGAAACTTTAAGATACGAATGATAATAGTCATCTACTTCATAGAGTTGTTTTATGGAATCAGTGGGATAATGTACAAAAAAAGCACTTATAACACTGTAACTCTTCTGATTAACAAGTCCTCTTAATAGCTATTATTATGTATTTCTTCAGCAAACCAGGTGAAATGCCCAATATTCAACCTTTTTTTTAACCCATGAAAGCAGCTGTTTCACATAGTTTAACATTTATTGAGTGTCTACGACCCATCAGACAAATAAATACAGGAAATGTACAGATGGTGCTAGGAAGATACTAAGAGGTTCTGGGGAGTGGTCAGGGAAGGCTCCTGTGAGGAGGTGACATTTGAGCTGAGCCCTCAAGCAGGAGAAGGAGTCAGCCACAGAAGAACCAGGGAAGCATTCAGGGAAGAGAGAAGAACAACAAAGGCAAAGAAAGACCTGGAGGCTAGATGAGCTTGAACTGAAAAAAAAAAAAAAACCAAAAACAAAAACGAAAAAACAAACCCCAAACACCAGTGTGGTCAGCACACAGGGGCGACGCGGGAGGGGATGGGGTTTGGAGAGCAAGCAGGGGCAAGGAGTTTGGATTGCACTGTGAGTGTCATTGAAGGATTCTGAGCAGGGCGTTGTGAAATGATTAGGTTTCCAGAAGATCCCCCTCGGCTGCTTCGAGGAAGATGAGGGGGTAAGGAAGGGAGACCGAGGAAGAGCGTGGTCCTGAGCTCCTGGCTACTGCACTCTGGGGAGGGTGATGATGGTGGCTTGGAGTAGAAGGTGGTTGGCAGTGGACTTGGAAGGAAGTTGGTTGATTCAGGATTTATCTGGGAGGCAGAGTAGATAGAGCTTGCCGGGAAATCCTGACGGGCACCGGGGGTCACTGAGAGAACTTTGAGGACCCACACTTCCCCCGGGGTAGGAGCTCCTGGAGTTCTGGACTCCAGGCCCAACTTGCTTTTTTGAGTCTGGAAGCTTGCAGGATCCAGTCCCCGGGCCCTTGCCCAACAGGACCTTAAGAGTGACCCCTCACACTACTCAAAAGGGTCCTCGCCTCCTTCCCTGAAGACCAGGGAGTCCAGAACCGCAGGAATTCAGCCCCCACCCGAACTCCGCCCCCCGGTCCCGGCGCCCCCTAGCGGCACCAGGACGGCTTTCCCCGAGGATCCGGCTCCTCGGACCCCGGGACCCTCGACACTGCCCCATGCCCTGGCTGTCGCTCCTGCCTGCCCCCCAGGGCCGTGCGGGCCGGGATCCCCGGAGGGCTGTTTTGCCCTCTCGGCCCGTGCTCGCTTCCGGCAGGCAGTGGAGGCGGCTCCTCCCGAAGCGGCGGCGGCGGGGGCGGGTGAGTCACGCAGCCGGAGCCAGAGAGCCGGCGCCTCCGCCCCCTTCCCGGGCTGCGGCGTGATTCACCCAGCCCGGCCGGGCGGCACTTAGGAGCCCGCGCATCTCGATCCCGGGCAGCCCCTGCGCTCACCGGTCGGACCCGGGGATCGAACCTGCCAAACGACCCCACCGCGGGTTTCCCTTCTCTCCTCAGGCCCCTTCACTTCATTTACATACCTAGCTTACCCGCTGCCAATCAGAACGAAGAGGGATCCACGCGCAGCCAATCAGGAAACGGCGACGGAAGCATCGCTCGCTCGCTCGCTCGCTCGCTCTCCTTCAGCGACCGGCGCCTGGGTCGGGAGACGCAGTTCTGACTCCGGCGCACGACTCCAGGCTCCTGACTCCCCTTAACTACCGCCCCCTCCCGTAGTGGCCCCGCCCTCCACCCGGGGATTGGCCTTGGACGGTGATGGGCGGAGCCTGTAAGGGGAATGTTCGGAGCGGGGGAGGGTGGCTTCACGGCGCATGCCCGGCGACTGCGTGAGGGGCCGGGGACAGGTGGGTTGGCTGTTTCCGCTGCGGGACAGTGGCGGGGAGGGGTTTCTTGCTTCTCAAGGTGCGGGCCCCTCATACCTGCCCAGACACTTGCCAAAAGCCAGCAGTTAAGCTCCTTACAGACCCAACCCTAACAGGGGTCTGCATTCGAAGCCAGATAGGCATGGGTTCAAATTCTGACCATTCCCAAGATCGATGTGCGATCTGGGAAAAATGCTTGGACTTTTCTGAGCCACACGAAGTCTCTTAAATGGGCATCTTCTTGCCTACCTCTTGAGAGTTAGGAAAATTAAAATAAGGTTGCGTCTGTGAGAGCACTACAGCACACTGACCAAATGCGGGGCAGTTGGACTCAATGGTGGTTACAGGAGGGGGAGGAGGAGCGGGCGGGGTAGGAGTGGAGCCATCGGCGTCGCGTCCTGGGCTCCATTCCCTAAGTAGCTGTGCGATTTGGGGCCAGTGTTTTAATCCCCTAGGGTCTCAGTTTCCTCACCTTTTTAAAATGAGATTATTTTGAGGATTAAAAAGGATAATCGCACAGTGCCGCCAGGCTGGCTCAGTCGGAGGAGCCTGCGACTCTTGATATCCGAGTTGTGAGTTCAAGCCCCTCGTTGTGTGTAGAGATTACTTAAAAATAAGATCTAAAAGAAAAAAGAAAAAAAAGTAATTGCACAAAATGCTCAGAATGGTGCAAAACATGTTCTTTTGTTGGTGGTAATAGCCGTGTGGTTACAGCACACGCGCTTAGTTTAAGGCGGGACACACGGGGTCGGGTGTAGGTAGACAAGAGTTTAACACTTGTCTGAGAAACTGACAATGGGGCTTAGCTTCTCCAAGTAGCTCATTTGCTAACTTTTCTGGAGTTGTGGGAAGAACTATTATGAGCAAAGCTCTGGCCAAAGTAAGCTCCAGAAAATGCTAACTATACTAGTTGATTCAGGCAGCAATTATCAATGGATGTTCAAACCTTAGGGTGAAAGGTTAACAGGATCTTGGCAGGCTCCAGCACATTCCCCCACAGGTTACTTGCTAACTGCCAAGGGGGAAATATCCTTTTATGGTGTGGAGATGTGGTGCTCACCACCTTAACCATGTAAAGAAACTCTGCATCCACAATCATGGGACACCCCGACATTGGGTGCCACCCGATACGATGCATTAGGAAGTACACAACATTCCCTGTGGAGCCTCCCTGTTAAATTTCATAAACTGAATCTCATGAAGCCTCTAGACCTAACATTCAGCTTACAGGAAACAGAGAGGAACAAATTAAACATGAACACAATCAGACAAATACAGAATGTGGGAAATCTGTAAGCACAACTGGGCTGTTCCATCAAAAATTCAATTTTGAGAAAACAGCTTTGGGATTGGTGGGGCTGATGGTGGAGAACTTTCTGGAATGAAAGTTACTATATAATTTCGTTATTACAACCAATTAAGCATATGAACCCTCACTGAATCCTGATTTGGGGAGGGGGGTACAGCTACAAAAGATATCCTGGGGGGGGCGCGCCTGGGTGGCTCAGTCAGTTAAGCATCTGCCTTCAGCTCAGGTCATGATCTCGGGGTCATGGGATCCAGCCCGCACCGGGCTTCCTGCTCAGTGGGGAAGCCTGTTTCTGCCTCTGCCTCTCCCGCAGCTCATGCTCTCTCTCTCAGATAAATAAATAATAAAATAAAATCTTGAAAAACAAAGAAGAAATGCCTGCTGAGCCATTAGGGATAGAATGTTAAGATATCTACAATCTGGGGCGCCTGGGTGGCTCAGTCGTTAAGCGTCTGCCTTCAGCTCAGGTCATGGTCCCAGGGTCCTGGGATCGAGCCCCGCATCGGGCTCCCTGCTCAGCCAGAAGCCCGCTTCTCCCTCTCCCAATCCCCCTGCTTGTGTTCCCTCTCTCGCTGTCTGTCAAATAAATAAATAAAATCTTAAAAAAAAAAGATATCTATAATCTACTTTCCAATGGTTCAGCAAAAGAAAAAAATATGCATATATACATATGTAGATAAAGGACACAAAATATTAACAATTAAATCTAGGTGGGAGGGTATACAGGCGCTCAGAATACATTTTCCCCCCATCTTTTCTATATGCTTAAAATTTTTTCCATAATAAAAAGAGGGTAAAATGCTAATTAGAACCGGCCCCTGCCAGGCAAATTCACATAATTTCCCCTACAACCTATCCTTATGGACTGGGGGGAAAAAAGGAGGCTCTGAGTCTCCAAGTGGCTGGCTCCAGATCACATGCTGGAGAGCTCAGAGGAATCTCAAGAGCTTGGCCAACCTGTATTTATTGAGCACCTACTATATTATGGGCACCGTTGTAGACACTAGGGGAACAGCACTGGATAAGCCTCATACGGTCTCTCTTTTCATGGGTCAGGGGAGGGGATAAACAGAGAAAAGAAGTCTGACAACAAAAACATCCATGGACCGAACCCCTTCTGTGTGCCAGGCACTGTTGTAGGCATTGATGATAGGCAGTAAAACTATAGACAAAAATCCCTGATGTGAGGGCAGTGAACAATACACTTAAAATAATAAAGAAATAATTTAGTGTCTTAGAAGGTGACAAGTGAAAAGGAAAAGAATAAAGCAGAGCAGGAGGAGAGGAATGAAAGGGCCTGCAGTGTAGATAGGGTACTGGAGCTGGTAGGAAGTTCCGAGTAGACCCGATGAAATGAGAGAGGTAGTAAGGTTCTGGGAGAAGAATGCTCCAGCCAGAGGGGAAGGGCCGATGCAAAGGCCCTGAGGAAGGAGTCTGCCAGGCAGCGAGGCCAGTGTAGCTTGGGGGGGGTCAGAGAGGCTTTCAGGTCGTTTAGAGCCCTCTACGGAACGCTATGTTTTATTCCGAATGGGATGAGACCCTGGAAGATGAATAAACGAGGAAGATAATTTCGGCCTCTGTTCAGTGCCTTGAAGAAAACAAAATAGGACGGGATAATAGAGAGGCCTGTGCCAGGGTGGTCCAGGAGAGCGTCCTTGAGGAGGTGACCCTGGAGCTGAGACCAGAAAGAGCAGGAGCCAGGAATTCAAAGGGCTGGGGGAAGGGAGAGGGAGAGAGACCAGGCCTTGGGAAATGAAACCAGAAGCAAGCCACCGGGTAGGGCAGGCCTGGGGAGGAGCCTCCGCCCGAGGGGGAGGGGGAGGGGAGAGGGAGGGGAGCGCCCCGCCCCCAGCCGGCCGCCCCACCCGGCCTCTGGGGAGGGAGCAGGCGCCGGGCCGGCTCCAGCCGCCGCCGCCTCCGGGGTATTCCGCCGCCCCGCCCACTCGGGGTGGGGGAGTGGGCAGGTGGGAGGGGTCTGCCCCGCCGGCCCCGCCCCGCGGCGGCCGCGCCCCATCCCCCCACCGCGGGCCGGAGGAGGGCAGTTTGGGGAAGGTGGACTCTGCCCTCAGACCCGGTCCCTCTGCGGGCGAGCCTTTGTATTTCTCTCATCAGTTCTTTAATCAGGCAGGAGCTGGGCCTCTCTGAGCCGCAGTTTGTTTATCCGGAAAGTGGGGGTGCTCCTCATACTGCCCTCACGGTGGTACTAGCAAGCTACACGATTCCTTTTTACTCAGTTATCTGTAAGGCAAAGAGGGCCTCTTAAAAGGTGAGTCCGGTCTCATCCCTGCTCTGCTCAGCAGCCTTCCATGGCTTCCATCTCATTCGATAAAGCTCAGTCCTTCACTTCATGTCCAAGGATGCTCTCTTCTTGTACACTCTGCTGCAGCTACACTGACCTCTTCAGGGTCCCGCACTCCACTCATGCACTCCACTCATGCTCTGACCTCAGAGCCTTTGCACTAGCTGTTACCTCTGCCAGGATCGTTCCCCCCCCCTTCCCCCGGCCTGACATGACTCACTTCTCACCTCCTTCAGGTCTTTACTCAAATGTCACCTTGTCAGTGAGGCCTTCTCTGGCCATCCCATTGAAATAACAACACCCCAGCCACTTTCTTGCTTTCTTTTTCTCTACAGCATTTATCACCTCCTAACAGACTGCATATTTCACTCATTTTTCTATGTATTTCAGCCTTCCCCAACTAAACTGTGTGAGATCAGGAGCTATTTTATTCCCGTGCCTGGAAGAGCACCAGGCCCACAGTAGGCCCTCAATAAATGTAAGCAATTATTGGAATCCCTAGGGTACATCGGGTCCTCCTTTTCGTGGTTTACACAGTCGCTCGGTGAGGTAGGTACTACCGGAGGGCTGAGGTTGGGACATGCTGGTGTGTTTGAAGAACTGTAGAGAATGGTATAGCTGGAGCATAGGAGTGGCAGGGAGCGGGTAGCGTGAGGAAGATGAATTCAGAGAGGTAAGAGGGAGGGTTGACCGTTGCAAGGTCGGGAGTTCATTTTTTCAACAATAGAAAAAAACCCAACAACGTTGTTTTTGAGCACACACCTGTACTGAGCATAGTTCTATGCACTGGGGCATAGAGCTGGGCTAAGACCAGCAAAACCCCTCCCTCTCAGAGTTGCTAATAGACCAGAAGGCTAACCATAAAGAGGTAATAAATAACTTGAGATAGGATAGGTGCTACTAAGAAAATCAAATAGAATGTGGTGGGGGGATGGTGCACCTGGATGTGTTGAGCTACGCAAGGTAGGGAAGACAACTCTGAGAAGGGGACATTTGCATTGGTGAAGCTATAGGAGAAATGTCCTCTGGGCCATTAACAAGTGCAAAGGTCCTGGGGTGAATGAGCTTGGGATGAAATGAGACCAGTGTGACTGGAGGTGAGGAAGAGTGGGAGATTCAGTTGTGAAGTTAGGAGCAAGATTGCCAGGTCTTACAGGCCTTGGTGAAGTTCAGGTTTTATTCTGGGTATGAGAAGTCACTGAGAGTTTTAAGTAGGGGTAAGATATGATCCAATGGGCACCTATATTGAGGTCTGAAACACATGTGCCTCGAGGTTCTCATGACCATCTCTTCTCGATGTTGATTGGCACCCATTGGTCAGCTACCCCACTGCTTTCAGATTTAGATGCAAAGCCCCTCTCTGGGCAAGAATCTTGGCTTTGGGCCAGAAAGCACAGGCAAAATCCCCCTCCTTTCCTGGCCTGTGGACTCCGCCCTGATGTGGGTCCTCTTTGCAGACCTTCCAGAAGAGTCCCTAATGCTGTGTAAACTCACCTGCTGAGTCTTCAAAGGTCTTTGCAGACTTAGCCAGTACAGCAACCTATCACACTGCACCTTCCCAGCCTCCCTCTTTTCTCCACTCACCAGCCTGGGCTTGTACCTCCTAAATAAACCCTTAGCACTGTAACTGAAGTCTGATCAACAGTTTTCTAGAAAGATCTTTTTTTTAATAGTTTTTAATTTTTTTTTGAGAGAAAGAGCAAGAGAGCACACAAACAGGGGGAGTGGGAGAGGGAGAAGTAGGCTACCCGCTGAGCAGGAAGCCCTACTCAGTTCGATCCCAGGACCCCAAGATCATGACCTGAGCTGGGGGCAGACGCTTAACCGACTGAGCCATCCAGGTGCTCCTAGAAAGATCTACACTTAATGCTTTATCTTTGGGCATTTTCTTTCCCCTCTGGACCTCAGCAATACCTTGCATACAATTTTAAGTGCTAAGAGTGACCTATCCTTTTGGTAATTCATGGGACTCAGCTTCTCCCTCCTGTGTGCACCCATGTGGCTAGGGATCCAAGTTTACCAAGAAGCAAAAACACAAATAGTTAAGAACCAGTGTCTGGGGGCGCCTGGGTGGCTCAGTCATTGGGCAGGCGTCTGCCTTCGGCTCAGGTCATGATCCCAGGGGCGTGGGATCCAGCCCTGCATTGGGCTCCCTGCTCAGCGGGAAGCCTGCTTCTCCCTCTCCCATTCCCCCTGCTTGTATTCCCTCTCTCGCTGTCTCTCTCTGCCAAATAAATAAAATCTTAAAAAAAAAAAACTAGTGTCTGGAAGCCAACTTAAGAGTCCCCTGGTCCTTGCTTTTCTTGCGGTGTGATGGGGAGCAAGTGATTGGCCCCTCTGAACTTGAGGTTCCTCCTATGTAAAGCCTGTTAAAGAATTCTGTATTATCATGAAGATTAAATGACTTAATTCAAACAAAGTGGATAGAATAGTACTCTTAACAAGTACTCAGTAATTATTATGTTTAATAATACGCCTGCCCCCACTTTGGCAGGTAAGGGGTGCAGGTGGGGAACTTACCAGGTCCCTCCCAGTGACCCACTGAAATTTAGAAACTTTAGGCAACACCATCCCTTCCAAAATACTTTTATTAAAAAAAAAAAAAAAAAGTCATTACAAACAAGCAAAAAACAAAGAACAAGACCCACCACAAAACCCGCCTTTCTTTTAAATAATGCGGCATGGAGCAGTTTGGTTTCCACCCTATTGCACGTGGTCCGGCCTGGTTATGAATCAGGAGACTGCTGGGACTGGGGTCTTGCCAAAGAGGTGGGGTTCAACCTTGGGGGAGGAGGCCAGCCCCTCCTGCTCCCTTGAGGTGCAAGAGGCAAAGTCTGAGTTCCCATAGCAACCAGGCAGCACATCCCCGTCATCCTCTGACAGGCCCAGCTTTATCTTCCCTGAGGCCCCAGTGGTCACAAGGGGAGTAGGAACTGGAGGGAAAGGCAGAAGAAATGTGGGAAGTGGGAAATCAGACTCCCAGAAACAGAGTCACGTTAAGGCATTTGGAACAGATAAATTAATTCAGGAAGACCCACCTTCACAGAAGGCTGTGGTAACCACACACACATGCAAGACGGTTTGTGGAACCCTGAAATGGGAGGAAAGGAGGCCACAGTCATTGCTTAGAGACCCCACCAAAACACACATACATACACACACACTCACACAAACAGGTGCATCCAGGGATCCAGCCCACTGAGGCTGAGATGAGGAAAGAGCCCCCAAAATTTTAGGATCCCAAAATGATTTCCATAATGTGATCGAGTTCATTCCACTCCCAGGACCCTGGGGCACAGAAGAGGTTGTGAGGGGGCTCTGGTGGGGCAAGTGCAGGCTCCTTCTCTACTGCAGATGTGTCAATGTCCAGAAAAAAGTCATCCAGACCCGAGTCCCCCAAGTACCGGGAGCTCAGAGCTTCTAAGAAGACTGGATCAGGCTGGGGCAGCCCTTCGTTCTGGGGTCCTGGGGGAGCCACTGGATTCTGAGGGGGCTCTGTCTCATCCATGGACGTCTCCAATTCCCTGAGAATAGAGCCGATGGTGGCTGACAGGGAGAAGTCCTCCTCGCCCAGGAAGAGGGGCTCAGGGGGCAGGACAGGTGCTGGAGCCAGGCACAGGGCGGCCTGGAGCTGCTGGAGGGTATTGTGGATGAGGACATGCCTGCGTAGGCTCGGTGCTCGGGGACCCAGGCTTCGCTGGACTTTGTCTAACGAGATTCGAAGCAGGGCTTGCTGGTAGCTCCGCAGGCCTGCTGGACCCCAGTCCCACTTCTCATCCTCCTCTTCCTCCTCCAGATCTGAGTGTTTCCTCTTCAAGCCTCCTACCATGGTGCCCTATAGAGAGAAGAGGGGCAAGTCAGACGCAGAGGGGCTAGTTCAAATCCCAAATCTATAAAATGGACATAATATGCGGGATGCCTGGGTGGCTCAGTTGGTTAAGCGGCTGCCTTCGGCTCAGGTCATGATCCCAGGGTCCTGGGATCGAGTCCCACATCGGGCTCCTTGCTCAGCAGGGAGCCTTCTTCTCCCTCTGCCTGCCTCTCCCCCTGCTTGTGTTCTGTCTCTCTCTCTGACAAATAAATAAATAAAAACTTAAAAAAAAAAAAAAGGACATAATATGAATCCCACAGGGCTGAGGAGGGGAAAACAAGATCTGGACCAAAACATAGCTGGGTTCGCATCCCACTTACTTGCCTGTGTGGCCCTGAATAGTGAATCTGCCTCCTTCAAACACAATACTCATTTCTTCAAAAGTGTCACATATGACAGGTGTGGAGTACGGGGACCTGGGCTAGAGGCAGGGAAACTTGGGTTTGAACTCTGGCTGTGACACTGCTCAGCTGTTTGATCTTTGTAAGTTATGTGACATTGCCTCTCTGGGTCTCAGATTCCTCATCTGTAAAGGGAGGACTGTAAAATTTCTTACCATATTTTCAAGAAGATCCCACGTGTAAAATAGGCATGGGGCCCATCTAGTTAACCTTAAGGAACAAGAATTTAATTGCCATTTATTCATTCAATATTTTTACCTATTGACTGCCTATTATATTCGAGACACCTGGAGCCCTGTTAGGACACCTATTTGTAGAGACTCTGCTTTCACAGCGATGATTATTTTTCTTCTTTTTTTAAGATTTTTTTTAAATTTCAGAGAGAGCACAAGTGGAGGGGAGGAGCAGAGGGAGTGGGAGAAGCAGGCTCCCCACTGAGTGCGGAGCTGTAAGTGGGGCTCCATCCCAGGACCCCGGGATCATGACCTGAGCCAAAGGCAGCCGCTTAACCGACTGAGCATCCCAGACGCCCCAGGGAGTGTATTTCTTTCCACGCCCTCTTCCTAACGCACTGGAAGCACACCCAAGAACTGGGAAGGAGGCTCCCTCCTCCTCTCTGGCGCTCCTTCGCCTTTCCCCAAAGCGTGCCTCGTAAGAAAACTCGCTAAAACTCAACTCCTGCCAGGCTCCGCCCCCTCCATGGATCTCCATTCAGCATCCAGGCAGGCAACAACTCAGCCCAGGGGCTTCTGGGAAATGTGGGCCAATTGAGCAAGCACTACAATCCCCAGAGGGCTCCGCACGCCAGAGGGAGCAACCTCCCCCGCCCTCCCTCAGGGCATGCGCACAGGGCCCGGGGCCGGTGGGGGAAGGGAACCCGGACTTCCAGCTGCCCGGCGCCTGCCGAGCCCCGCCCTCCGCTGCCTCCAGGGCGGCGGGTCTGAGCTCCACGCCTGGACGCCCCTCCCCCACTCCAGACTCCGGCCCTGAAACTGCTTTCTCCCGGTCCTTCGGACACCAAGAAGGCCCTAGAGTCTTCCCCCAAACTACTGTCGGGTCCAGAGACTCAGGCCCCAACACATGGCTCAAAAACTACAAATGCTCTCCGATCTACTCTGTTCGGGATACTAATTTTGAAGCCCTCACCCGTCAACTTTCCCCTATTCTCCCGTCTTTCAAACGCCTTTCGACTTCACCTCCCAACTCTCCCTCTGACTCCCAAGACCTGAACATGGGACTCTCCCCAGCACCACCTCCTCTCCACTGCGTCTCCCTCACCAAGATTCCTTGCACGTAGTTTTCTCGCTTTTCCAAATGCTCGGGATCCCAGCCCCAAGCCCTCACACCTTTTCCAGAACACTGGAGCCCCGAATTCAACCCGCCCGGGAGACGCGAATTGTCCCAATCTTTAGATTTCCTGCCCCAGAAGTTGCTTCTTTGGTTCTCTCGCTTCTCCAAACACCCCATGTCCCAGCTTCAAACTCCGTCCACTTGGAGATCCTGCCCCAACAACTTCGGCTTCAGTCCGGGATCTTGAATTCAGTCTCCAGTCCCCAAAGCCCACCAATCCTATCAGTCACCCTTATTTGCACCCTCTACCCACGCCCAGACCCCGCCTCCACAACTCTCGGGGGGCGCGCCTCCACCTCCCCTTACCCAAGGCAAATCTCAAGCCGGGTGGCCTCTCTCTCTCTCTCACCTTCGCTGCCAGGTTCGCAATGACCAAGTCCTGGAACGTCCGCAGCTTTACGACCCACACCAGCGCTGAGAAGGAACCTCGCTCACCTCCCAGGGCCTCTCGGTTTGGCCTCCGGCCCACCTAGCTCCGCCCCGGAGCCGAAGCGCGAGACGTGATTGGCTGGAGTCCTGCCCGCTGCGGGACGAGGATTGGCTGGGTGGAGCCACCGGTCCGTCGCCAGGAGACGCCGGACCCGCCCTCCCTTTCCTTACACCCCGGACCTTTTAAAGGATTCCGACTCGCCCGGGGGCGGGGCCACGTCTCGAGGGTGGAGGGTGGCGAGGACGTCAGAACCGTTTCCTTCTACTCAGCCACTGTCCTCGCTCCAAAATCGTCAGCATTGCTCTCTGCGATCCCTTTATACCAGGTGAGGACCCCGTAGCGGGAGGGGCTTAACACGCCCCTCCCCACCCCGCTTTCCGGGCGGGTGGGGCTGAGCCCCTCGCGGAGGCCGCGCCCCCGGAGTTCCGAGGGCGGACGCTGCGGGGCGGAGGATGACGCAGCTGAAGACCAGCCAATGGTTCGGCGCGGTCTACGTTGCCTGGGCGATCGCAGCCGGGTTTCTGTCTTCCTGCCCCCACACACTGTGCCCCGGGCCCCTTCTTAATCCTAAAGACTTCTCTGCACGCCCTGTGGTGGTCTCTCCTGCACCCCCCCCCCGGCGCCCTATCCTTCCTCTCAGGCAGGATGGCATCTCCACTGCTGGGAACTCGTTCCTCGGTCGCCAAGGTCCTGGGGACAAAGTCCCAGCTCCTCCCCTTTTGCCACAAAGCCCTTCACGGTCTGGCCTGATGCACACTCCTCCTGGCTCCCTGTGATCCGGCCCCACTGGTTGACTTACAGTTTTTCCAAAATGACTTCACGTGCCCGCGCCACCATAAACGCTGAGATTTTTGTCTTGTCTTTTTCCCTGCCTTATCCCTAGTGTTTTAGGTACCGTAGCAAGTACTCAAAAATGACAATAAAGGGCCTCTGGATCTTTAAACTGGTTTCCTCATCCTGAAAATACACCTTCAGTTCCCAGGCTGCCTCTCGCCAGAACTCATCTCAAAAGTTTCTTCCTCTCAGAAGCCCTCCCTTGAAGCTCGAGAGCGGGTGAGGCTCCATTCCATGGTGTCCTGGGCTTCTCCCCGTGCTGGCCCTGACTCCTCTGCCCTTGCCTCCCAATCCTGGCCCTGTGCACTCGAGGTCGGGATTGTGGGCCCTCAGAGGGCAGGTACCAACCAAGGCTATCTTGGTCACCCAGTGCTTGGTCCATAGCATCACCTAGCACATGGCTGGACACAAAGAAGGTACCCAGTGAAAAGTTTTGTAAATGACCAATATGACAGAAAGAGAAAGAGGGCAGGAAAACAAAAACAACAGTGCCAGTGCCCTGAAAGCCTGAATCAGTAGTGCCCCACCCCCACAAGTTTCACCAAGAGGAGTGGGGAGGCAGATTTCTGCAGGCAACCCCTGGGAAGGGAGGTTAAAGTTCTTCAGACCAGTTCTCATTGGTTGGAACTTGCCACCAGTCATCCTGCTGCTTGCAGAAGCAATATAGGAAGGGAATGGATTTTTTTTGGATGGGGGAGGGGAAAGTTAAAGGTGTTGGGTGGGTAGGTCGGGGAAGCTGGAAGTAGGAAGAGAGGAGTGGCTCACCCAGACCTGGGAAAGGTGTCTCTAGGGAACATGGGCAGGGGACAGTAGATTATCAAAGAGGGACATGATTAGGAAGGGGTCATTCTTCCCCTTCCCAGTCCCAAACCCGCCCCTCTTCCAGGGCCCCCATCTCGGACTGGCCCCACCATAACCCCATCTCCAGGTTCTAGCTCTATGCTTCTTCCTGGATGCCTCTCCCTGCGCACCGCCCCCCCCCATCATGGACTGTCCACTCTGCTCACACCCACTCTCTTGCCCCACTTAAGGCCTCTGTCTTGGTACCCTGGGGCTCCAGAGCCTGCTCTTGCAGGCCTCTGATCCACATTCACCCAGCAGCCAAGGGCAGCTTTATAAAACACAAACCTGACTGTGCCCCCTCCCCGCTTCTCTCCTGCTCCGCCCCTTGCACAGAACTTCAGAATAAAGCTCAAGCTTTTTACAATGATTCTGCAGAGTTTAGCTTCCATGTAACAGCCTCTTGGGGCTGATCACTCCTCCCCTCCGACTTGTTTGCTCCCCAAGCTGGGTCAGGTCATTCTGTCAGCCCTCTGGGCTTCCTCCTTCAGAGCTACAGTCACTCTGGGTTGTCACTCTCACGGGCCGGGGTGTCTTCCTCATTGGACTGTGAGATCTGTGAAGCCAAGGTCACCCCTCATAGTCCTCACAGTCCTCACCGGTGGTCTCTAACACAGGGCCAGACAAGGACATGAATGAAAACCTTCCACAGAGGCAGAGAGAGACCCTGAACCACCCAGACAAAGCCACACAGAGGAAGTCACAGAGTTGGGTCTTCTAGAATAATTTGAAGCTCTTGGCTCAAGATTTATTTCCTCCTTTCCTCTGTTCTCCATTTGCCAGAATGCTGTCCTCCCAGACAGGGTCAGACCCCTAGTCTCTAGTCATACTGGTGGGAGGGGTAGGTGTTGTGCCCGTCGTACTTATCGGTGGTGAGGCAGCTCAGCATGAAGTGGCCCAGGTCATGTTTGGAGATGACCCTGGAGGGCCCTCGTCCATCCAGGGTCACTGTGTAGGCCCCTGTCAGCGGCTGGTCTCCTGCAAGGTAAGGACACAGGGGATGGGTGAAGCCCATGTCCTTTCCCCCTCCCACAGCATGTGACCACTCCAGGGTGCTTACGGTGTGCCCAGCCCAGAGGGTATAAGAATCAATGATGTATGAAACCCTTACAAATGCAAAGGATGCCAATCTATACCCCTTACTTCATTCATTCGACAAATCCTTACTGATGGCCTATTAGGTGTCAGGTGCTGGGCACCCAGCAAGGGACAAAACAGCCAGGAACCCCCTGCCCTTTGCATGCAGATGTTCCCTGGGAGAACAAATAAGAGAGTAAAATAGACAATATGTTATAGGGAGAGAAATAAAGCAGGGACTAGGCTAGGAACGATTAATAACTCAGTGTTACCCATGGGCAAACTGAATCTGCAAGAGAGAAAGTCACTTCCCAGGGTTGCAAAGGGTGACTTCCCAGTGGCAAAGGCTAGATTTGCTCTGGGTCCTTCCATCTGGAGGCATAACTTGGCCATTAGGAGGGCACCTGTTGGCTGCATTATGATAATTAAACATCTCTGACAGTGACCAACTTAACTGAGGGATCGAATGCAGCCGACCAGTACAGGGGCAACCTGGAATAGTGTGCAGTAAGAAACATACACCCTCACCCAAGTGGCATTCCTGCCAACAATGTTTAATCTGAGCCTGAGAGAAAACAAGCAGAGAAATCCAGAACATGAGATATTCAGAAAGACACCTGGTTTGGTTAATTTTATGAGACGTTTTAAAGAAGAGAGATGGAGGATTGTTCCAGATTCAAGGTGACATGGCAACTAAACACAACCCATGATCCTTGGTGGGATCCTGATTTTGTAGGGAGGGGACATTGAAAAAAAAAATATATATATATATATTTTTTTAAGGATTTTATTTTTAAGTAACCCAATGTGGGACTTGAACCCACAACCCTGAGATCAAGAGTTGCAGCTCTTCCAACTGAGCCAGGCAGGCACCCCAATATTTCTTGACAATTCAAGAAATTTGAACATTGAATATGGAATAGACACTAAATGATGTGATCGAGTTAACATCCATTCCCTTGGCGCATTAATGGGACACTGGGCCATTCCCAAAGATTTTTTTTCTTGGGAGATGCCTATCAAGGTTCTAGGAGTGGAGTGTGATGATGTCTGCACCTTACTCTCAAATGGTTCAGCCAGAAAAAAATTTTAAATATACACACACACACACTAAGTGAAATGAGTCAAGCAGAGAAAGTCAATTATCATATGGTTTCACTTATTTGTGGAACATAAGGAATAGCATGGAGGACATTAGGAGAAGGAAGGGAAAAATGAAGGGAGGGAAAATGGAGGGAGAGATGAACCATGAAAGACTATGAACTCCAAGAAACAAACTGAGGGTTTTAGAGGGGAGAAGGGAGGGCGGTGGGGGGATGGGTTAGCCTGGTGATGGGTATTAAAGAGGGCACGTACTGCATGGAGCACTGGGTATTATACGCAAACAATGAATCATGGAACACTACATCAAAAACTAATGATGTACTGTATGGTGACTAACATAACATCATAAAAAATAATAAATATATATATGCACACACACACTATAAAAAGATATATACCACACATGTATTCATATATACACATCAGAGGTATGCATAAAAGAGAAAGCAAACGGCAAAATGTTAATTGAATCTAGATGGTTTATGGATATTCATAAACCAGGGTGCTTACGGTGCTTAGGAAGGGGTCATTCTTCCCCTTCCCCGTCCCAAACCTGCCCCTCTTCCAGGGCCCCCATCTCGGACTGGCCCCACCATAACCCCATCTCCAGGTTCTAAATTTTTACACGCATACTACCAAAAAAAGAAAAAGAAAAAAAGAAACTGAAGAAAGGTACTCTGTGTTTTGTTTGTTTGTTTTTTAGATTTTATTTACTTATTTGAGAGAGAGAGAGCATGAGCAGAGAGAGGGGCAGAGGGAGAGGGAGAAACAGACTCTCCGCTGAGCAGGGAGCCCGACACAGGGCTTGATCCTGGGACCCTGGGATCATGACCTGAGCTGAAGGCAGACACCTGACTGAGCCACCAGGCCCCCCTGCCTTTTTTTTTGAGAAAGATACTTTGTGTTAAATAATTTTTAGGCATGATGTCTCTGGGCTTCACTTCAAACCTGGGAGGTCAAGATATGTACAGATGTTCTGTAATATGTGCTCTGTTCAGAGATGACAAAACCAAGGCTCAGAGGCCGTGGGCCTGAGGTCCACACGGTGCCGGGGCTGGGATTTTCACCCAGCTCCACCCCGCAGCCTCACTGCCACCGATTCAAAGCTTAGGATTCTGGTCCCAATAGGGCCCTAAACTGAACCCAAACACTGAACCTTATTTGACCCTCTAGAAAGTGTGCAGGCCTCCTCCTGTCAGGGGCCCCAGGAGGCAGAGGGCAAAGTAGAACTGCTCAAAGCAGGGGTGACTGAGTGGCTCGGTGGGTTAAGTACCTGCCTTCAGCTCAGGTCATGATCTAGGGGTCCTGGGATCGAGCCCTGTGTCTGGTGCCCTGCTCAGCGGGGAGTCTGCTTCTCCCTCTCTCTATTCCCCACCCCGACGCCCCCACTCATGTTCTTTCTCTCTCTCTCTCCTCTCAAATAAATAAATAAAATCTTAAAAAAACAAAACAAACTGCTCTTTCAGTGAGCAGGCAAATATGAAGGAGATACAACTGTCTGGCCTTTGGGCCTTTGGGCTTCTGCACCGCTGTTCCCTCATCCCAGTCCTCTCTTCCACGGACATTCATCTGCCTCCTTTCCTCGTTGCACAAAGCCATCCCTTTAGGGAGCCTGTGCTCCATGAATGGCTCCCTGTTACTCCCTTCTCTGTGCTTTACAGCTTCTCCATTCCCTGCAGCATACCTAACAGGAAGAGCATCCAGCTTCCTTGTCTCCCTGCCAGACATGTGAGCCTCATGAGCGGGCCTATAAGGGCACACACTCCATATGCGAGAGACGTTTGTTGAATGAATGAATGAATGTCTCCCTGTGTCTGTCTCTGTGTGTCTCTCAAGGAGGGTTCTAGACCTGGAAGAGCAAGAGGACGTAGGTGTACTTTACTGATCCTCTCCACAACGCCACTGGGAAGTGTGGTTCCCCTGGATTAGTTCATCCAACATTAGCTCATATTTACTAAGCATTCTATATGCTCAGCCCTGTTCTGGGCACTGGGAACACAGCTGTGATCAAAACACGACAAAATCCATGCCTTCAAGGAGTTGACATTCTAGTTGATAGAAACCCACACTAAATAAAGAAAGGAATCGGGGCACCTGGGTGGCTCACTTGGTAAAGTGGCTGCCTTTGGCTCAGGTCATGGTCCCTGGGTCCTGGGATCAAGTACTGCATTGGGTTCCCTGCTCAGCAGGAAGCCTACTTCTCCCTCTCCCACTCCCCCTGCTTGTGTTCCCTCTCTTGCTGTGTCTCTCTCTGTGTCAAATAAATAAATAAAATCTTAAAAAAAAAAAAGAAAGGAATGATATGCTGTGTGTGGTGAAGGGAAGTCCCCTTCCCTTGAATATGGGCTAGCCCCAGGAACTCACTAATAATAATAATAATAATAATAATAATAATAATAATAATAATAATGGTGGTTGTTTTACATTTCTAAATTTGGGGTGGTTGGTTCAACAGAGATAGCCGGAAGGGTGTTAGAAAGGAGATAAAATCAAGCAAGAGAGAGAACAGAAAGTGTAAGGGGAAGGTCTACAATTTTACACTGTCCAGGGAAGGCCTGGCAGATCTCCCCAGAGGATAGGAGGGCGCAGGCTGGTGGCGACCCTGCCGCCAGGTCCCAGCCCCACTCACCTATGTGTGGTGGCATCACAGCCACGTACTTCAGGCCCGATTCCTGCAGCACCTTGTGCATCCGGATGTGGTCATTGGTCACATCCTGCAGTCGTGGGGGCACCTTGGTCGGGTCCCACAGAAGGAAGGCTGTGGGGGGGGGGCATAGGGCACAGTGAGCCAAAGCTTGAGGACAGACTGGCCAGGCCACACAGCCTGCTGGCCTTATGCCCGGACAAAACCCTACAGGGGCTCTCCATGGCCTTCCAATTGTCCCAGCCTCCTGTCTTTCTGACGGCCACACAAGGGCTGACCACTTCGCTCCCCACCTGCTCCTGTCCAGTTACCTCCTACCTGGCCCGTGGGAGCAGCCTCTTCCCTGGTCTGCCCACCTCTGTCCCCACACGCAGCCAGATGGGGCCTGTTCACACCCAGAGGGTCAGAGCTCATCTGCGGCTCCGTATCACTCGGGGTGAAAGCAGAGTCACCATCAGAGCCCACGAGGCCCCACCGCATCTGGCGCCATCAGCCTCCTGACCGCAGTACCCAACACTCTCCCTTTCCCACACTCTGCTCCAGCCACGCTCCCACCTCAGAGCCTTCACAACTGCTGGTCCCTCTGCCCTCCCTCAGGTCGCTTCCCTTCCTGGCAAGGATGGAACCCAGAGGCAAGGCATGGAGGCAGTGGAAACCAGCCATGAGCCGTGTGAACTCAGGTCAGCTGGTGGGCCTCCCTGTGCCTCCATTGCCTTCCATAAGAACAGCTACTATTAACTGAGCACCTACTGTGTGCTATGAGCATAAATACTCAGAACTTGGTGAGGATTAAGTGGCATTCATCCTAAGGCACTCAGATGGTGCCTAACACACGGTAAGTGCTCAGTAAATGCTGTTCGCATTAACGGTTCCGGTTATGAACCCTGTACCCTGTGTTTTGGATTATTCGAGGCAACCAGTTGTTTAATGTGGCTCTCCTCGAAAATGGGGAGCTCTGTGAGGGTAGAGACCTAGTCTGTGTATGCCTGGCTCTGTCCTTTCCTGCAGGAGGCTCTCCCTGCCCCTCTCTCAGACTGGGTCAGGTGCCACCTCGGGGCTTCTCCTGTTCTGGCCCTGATCCCTCTGTGTCCCTCCATCTTGGCCCCGACCACTCTGGCCTATCACTGTGCAATGATGGGTCTATTCACCACTTCCCTCCCATGTACGAGACCCATGAGTACAGGGCCCAGGGCTGTACTGGTCACCACTGTGTCCCCAGCATCACCCAGCAAGGTTCATGCACACAGTTAGTGCTCAATAAATGCACAGGAACTTGGGATGGCTCCAATGCCACCTTGCAGAAGCCCCTTGGCTGCCTGTCCAGTACCTACCCCCCACCCTTCAGCCCCATCCCTATGACCCCGCCACCCACCCGAGGTGCAGGCCACGACCTTGTCCACGCCATGGGCCTTCATGGCCGCCACAATGTTCCGGGCGCCCTCGGACATAACCGTGGTAGGACCTTAGAGGGGACAGAGAGTGGCTGTCACTAGCAGGCGGTGGTGGTGGCTGGGGTGGCAGGGGTGGGGCTGGGGGCGGGGGTGGCGCTGGGGGCCGAGGCCCAGGGGTGGGCCGTGGGCAGAGGGGGGGCTCAGTACTGAGGTCATTGCGGGTGCCCAGCAGCACGATGATGGCATCCTGCCCAGCCACGGTCTTGTCTACATCGGCCGCACGCAGAACGTCACCCACTACCACGTGGGCCGGCTTGGGCACTTCTGGGGGCAGCCTGGAGGCGTCCCGCACAAGCACTGTCACCTCATAACCTGTGGGCAAAGAAGGGCAGAGAGGCAGGTCAGTGGACTTGTGGGCTGGCACCCCCAGGCTCCAGGGGCTGGGTCCTAGAGGGTGCCACGAACCCCCAAATCCACCCCCCAGGTCCCCTGTGGTGGGGCAATACCTTCATTCCAGTTTATAAACAACCTGCCTCCAACGCCCACCCCCCCCGCACTCCCCAGACTTCTCCACTCTCCAGCAACTAAAGGGTTAAAGCCTGGCATCACACTGGCCTATGCCCCCCATCTATGGTCCTGGAGGAAACTGAGGTACAGAAGAAAACATGAGCTGCCCAAAGGTTGCCCAGTGCTGGGATTGGTCCCCCAGGCTTACTTCTGAAGGGCTGGGCCCGGTCTAAGTGGGCATTAAAGATTCTGAACATCATCTTGGTATGTCCCCTCCCAAAGAATTTTGAATGAGTCTGTGTCCTCACACATACACATCCATTTTAAAGTTCACAACCAACACATTTCTTGCTTTGTTCTAAACACTGGCAAAGGATGTTAATGTTTGGGTGTATGCAAATGATGATATAAAAAAATTATTAATTGTGGTCTCTGCTATGGACTAAATGTTTATCACCACCCCCCATCAAATTCATATGCTAAAGCCCTAACCTCCAATGTGATGGTATTTGGAGATGGGGCCTTTGGTAATTAGGTTTTGATGAGTCATGAAGGTGGGGGCCCCATGATGGGGTTAGTGTCCTTACAAGAAGAGGAAGAGGGGCACCTAGGTGGCTTGGTCAGTTAAGCATCTGACTCTTGACTTCGGCTCAGGTCATGATCTCAGGGTCGTGGGATTGAGCCCCAAGTTGGGCTCCACGCTCAGCAAGGAGTCGACTTGAGACTCTCTCTCTCCTTCTCCCTCTGCCCCTCCCCTTCTACCCCCTCTATCTCAAATAAATAAATAAAATAAATTAAAAAGAAAAGAAGAAGAAGAGAAAGAGACCAGAGCTCTCTTTCCACCAGGTGAGGGCACAGCAAGAAGACAGCTGTCTGCAATCCAGGAAGAGGGTCATCACCAGAGGCCAAATCTATTGATACCTTATCTTGGACTTCTCAGTCTCCAGATCTATGAGAAACAAGCATCCATTGTTTAAGCCACCAGTCTATGGTATTTTGTTATAGCAACCCGAGCTGACTGAGACAGCCTCTAAATACCATTCTTGTGATAAGTGAACCCGAGCTCCTTTGAGAAAGGGCTGATTGCCAGCCTGGGGCAGAGAAAGGACAAGATGAGCCTGGAATATCTTGTGCTGTCAGCTGCTAAGGCCGTGCTTAACGAATGATGCCATTTGTTATTTTGAATAGATTTAAATGTAGATTTAAATAATGTATCTAAAGGTTTAATGTGGTCAGTTGATTTTTGACAAGTGTGCCAGGACAATTCAATGGGGGAAAGAATAGTCTTTTCAACAAATGGTGCTGGGGCAACTGGATATCCATCTGTAAAAAGAATGAAGTTGGATCCCTACCTCACACCATATATGAAAATTAACTCACAAATGATCAAAGACCTAAATGTAAGAGCTAAAACCACAAAACATCTTAGAAAAAAAACATAGGTATAAATCTTTGTGACTTTGGATTAGGCAATAGTTTCCTAGCTATGATATGAAAAACACAAGCAACAAAAGAAAACATAGACACACTGACATCATCAAAACTAAAAACTTGTGTGCTTCAAGGACACCATTAAGGGGCGCCTGGGTGGCTCAGTCGTTAAGCATCTGCCTTTGGCTCGGGTCGTGATCCCAGAGTCCTGGGATCGAGCCCCGCATTGGGCTCCCTGCTCAGCAGGAAGCCTGCTTCTCCCTCTCCTACTCCCCCTGCTTGTGTTCCTGCTCTCGCTATCTCTCTCTCTGTCAAATAAATGGAATTAAAAAAAAAAAGACACCATCAAGAAAGTGAAAAGATAATCCGTAGAATGGGAGGAAACTTTTGTAAGTCATACATCTGATAAGGGACTTGTATTCAGAATATATAAAGAACTCCTACAACTCAGAAATAAAAAGATAAATAACCCAATTAAAAATTGGGCAAAATATCTCAATAGAGACTTCTCCAAGGAAGCTACACAAATGGCCAATAAATATGCGAAAGGATACTCAACATCACTGGTCATCGGGGAAATGCAAATCAAAACCACCACAAGGTACAACTTGACACCCACTAGAATGGGTGATAAAAAAGACAGACATTAAATGTTGGTGCACATATGGAGAAATTGAAACCCTCATACACTACTGATGGGTGTGTTGAATGATGAAGCTGCTTTGGAAAATAGTCCGGTAGTTCCTCAAAAGGATAAACATGGAGTTATCATATGACTCAACCTTTCCACTCCTAGGTATGTGACCAAGAGAAATGAAAACATATGTTCACACAGAAACTTGTACATGAAAATCCACAGACGCGTTATTCATAATAGCCCCAAATGAAAACGATCCAATGTCCCTCAACCTCATGGATAAATAAAATGTGGTCTATCCATACAATATACATAACAGTATCCAGCAATAGAAAAGAGGGACATATTGATACATGCTACAACATGGTTACACCTTGAAAAAATGTTCTTTGCTAAGCGAAAGAAACCAGGCACAAGGAACCATATAGTGTAGGATTCCATTTATGTGAAATGTCCAGAACAGGCAAATCCGTACAAACAGAAAGTAGAGGAGTATTTGCCCACTGGGGGAGGGGTTGAGAAGAAAAATGGGGAGGGGGTGACTCCTAGGGATTTCTTCTGGGGGTGATGAAAATGTTCTAAATTAATTGGGATAATGTCTGCACAACTCTGTGATTGGGCCAAAAAGCACTAAGCTGTATGTATACTTTAAGTGGGTGAGTTATATGGGATGTGAATGAAATCTTAACGAAACAAAGCTGTTACAAAAAGTATGAAACTAAGACAAACAAATGAAAAGTTTGGGGGAGTGCCTGGCACAGGAATGAATGATACATGGGTGCTGGCTGTTACTACACTTTTTAATCGTCTCAGAATGTTACTTCCTGGGGGCCTGGGTGGCTCAGTCAGTTAAGAGTCTACCTTCAGCTCAGGTCATGATCCCAGGGTCCTGGCATCAAGCCCCACATCGGGCTCCCTGCTCAATGGGGAGCCTGCTTCTCCCTCTCCCTCTGCTGCTCCTCTGTTTGCACTCTCTCTCTCCCTCTCTATCAAAGAAATAGATAAAATCTTAAAAAAAAAAAAAAAAAAGACTTATTTCCTGTCCTGGTCTAGGCCTCCCTGGGCTCCTGGCCCCTGTCTCAGCCCCTCCCATCCATATTCCACGTGGCAGCCAGACAGAGCTTTCCACAGTTATATTGGAGTACCCTCCTGCTCATATCCCTCCCCTCAGTGCCCTGAGATAAAGTCTATGCTCCTCATGACAGCCTTCCAGTCCCTTGGGGTCTGGCCTCTCCACCTCCAGACTGTGCTGGAACCACTACCCTCTTCACCCACTGCACCTCTTTCAGTTCCTCAAATGCATCATGTCGTTTCCTGCCCCCTGGCCTTTGTACGTGCTGCACCCTCTGCCAGGAGCACCTTTTATCCTTTCCCCGGGCCCCCAGCTACTTGGGTGTCCTCTGTCACAGTTCTACTTACGCTGCTCTGGAGTATATCAGTGGCCCTGCGGGTCCGGGGACATTGTCATATTTGCTACCATCTCCCTGGTGTTTTATAAACACAAAAGCACAGACTTTACTGCTCCATGGACCTGGGTTCCAGCTGTGCCACTTACTGGCTGAGGAACCACAGGAAACACCTTCCCTGATTGGACCCCAGTCTCCTCTCTAGCGTGAAAACGATAAATCCCGGTGTCCCCATCCTGTGTGACCACCTTTCTTAAGGGAATGACACAAAACCTGTGTTGTACTCGCACACATCAGGGAGCAGCGGGGGCTTCCAGGGGGCCAATGTGGGCACTGGTTAACTACCAATGGTTAAAACGGACCCTAGTAAATTCTGGGTATTCTGGGGGAGAAAAATGTCCTCCTGGAGAGTGAGAGCTTTGACACAGGCTCACTACAAGAGTGCCCATTAGTGTTCTATTTTTGCTGATTAGTGACATTTATTGAGAACCTCTTATAGGCCAAGTGCTGTGCTAAGCTCTTTCTACAGACGAATGGTACTTTTTTCCAAAATTTTGTTTTAACACAATCCGCATTTAAATGTAAATTTCAATAGCCACATGTGACTAGTAGGCGACCATACCAAACAGTAGTGTTTTAGAATTCACAGATTTTTACCTTTGGAAAAAAGAGCATTTGGAAAGTACTTCCAAACTTCTTCTGTTTTTCGTTTTGTTTTTTGTTTTTTGTTTTTTTTTACAAATTCCTTACTTTATATTTGTCTCTTAATTTTTTATTTTGAAAAAAATTGAGACATCTAGGAAAGTTGCAAGACCGCAATTCTCATGCTTGCTTTTGCTTTATCTTTCTCTGTGTGTGTATATATAACATATAACATACATAATTATATATGTGTATATAAATACATTTATACATATATAATTTTTTTTCCTATTTGAGAGTAAGTTGCAGAGATCATGCCCTTTTTTTAAGCTTTTTTGATCTCAACCCTCAGTACAAAATGGATTTCAAAGCCTAACCCAGTATACACAAATCCATGCATATATAACTGAAAGAAGGTTCATAAAACCAAGATTCAACATGCGATACACCCTGACACCTTTATGACCAATTAAGTATATTTCAAAACTCACTGGGCGCCTGGGTGGCTCAGTTGGTTAAGCGACTGCCTTTGGCTCAGGTCATGATCCTGGAGTCCCTGAATCGAGTCCCGCATCAGGCTCCCTGCTCAGCAGGGAGTCTGCTTCTCCCTCTGACCCTCCCCCCTCTCATGTGCTCTCTCTCGTTCTCTCTCTCTCAAATAAATAAATAAAATCTTTAAAAAAAAAAAAACAAAAAAACAAAAAAAAAACTCACTATCACCCACAGTTTGAAAAGCACTAGATTGCAACAACCCTGCCCATTTTGAAGATGGAGGAATTGAGGCAATTTTAGACAACTAAGCCAGGATCACACGGCTGAGTTTGCTTAGCCTAAAGAAGGCCTATTGAGCACCAACTATATACTGGACACAATTCTGCGCATTTTCCATATATTATCTCATTTATTCATTGCAAGCAGCCCAGAGCAAGCGCTACTAGTTTTATTCCCACTTTGCAGCTATCTAGGCACACAGATGACAAGGCATTTGACCATGTAGGTGGTAAGTGTCAGAGTACCAGCCTATAGAATCACTGAGGTAAATAAAATCCCAGCTCAATCAAGCTCTTCTTTTTCTGATGGGGAGAGTGAGGCTTAGGGGCTCGCTGTGGCTCTGGAGAAGGCAGAGCCTCCCTAGGCCTCAGCTCTCAATTCCCTGGGGTGCAGTCCCAACTGTGACCAGCAGGGTGGACAAGCCCAATTCAGTGGAATTCAGGATTAAGGGTAAGGTAGTCACATGGGAATCCAGATCCTCATGGTGACTCAGCACCTCTCAACTTCTCCCTCTTACTTCCTCCCCCAGAAATGCTTATCCGCAAATTTCTTTCCCCCCTCCCCACAAATCAAGATCCTCACTAGGTCTTCTTGGAGAAGGGGTGAGCAGTGGGCCTGATGAGGAACTGTCAGGCAGAGTCTGCGGAGGGTGGGCTGGGCTACGAGATATCAGAGAGTGGGATCCTAGCAGCCTCCACCCCTATGGGGCACCCAGATAGTCAATATCGTCAGAGTCACTGAGGCCAGCAAGGGTGGGGTCCTATATCTGGAAGTCCCAGGCCCCGCTGGGGGTTGGTGAAGTCTGGATGGTGGAGGCAGGGAGGATGCGGGATGCTTATCCCCTTTCTTGAGGCAATTGCGAATTTCCAGCTCTCACCCACCTTCCCACGACCAGCGCCCAAGCCTTCACCTATGTCTCCGCTATCCTCTTTCCATTAGGTGCTCACAGCAACAGGCCCTCCAGCCTTCTCGACTTCCAGCCTTGCCTCCCAGGCCAGGAGCCGGTGGACTTTTGGCAGTTAAGAGCACAGGCTGGGTTCAAATCCCAGCACCACCACTTTCAGCTGTCTGATATCGGGCAAGTCACTCTCTGGGCCTCAGTTTTCTCTTCTGTCATGTGAGGTAATACTAGTTCTCACCGTACATGAAGAACAGTAGGTGCTGGGAGGCAAGCCGCTGCCTGGCTGAGTAAGCCCTCACTGGGTGCGCTAACAACCACCACAACTACAATAACAACGTTTCATAAGAGCACTGTATTTAAACCTGTCACTGGAGTCCCCCTTGCCTCCCAGGACCAATTCCTAGTCCTTGGACTCACATAAAATTGGATCTCACAGCGTCCCCCACTTCTGTCCCCGTCGCCACCTGCTTTGCCCCTAGGTCACAAACCAAAGTACTGATGGCCCAACCAGCCTCCCCCGGGTCCCAGGAGGCCCTTTCCTAATGCGCTGCATGTGCACCCCGTGACATCCCCCGCCCACCCCAGCTCATGCCTGCTTGCACCGCCTGCGCCAGGGTGGTGAGCCCGGTCCTGCCCGTGGCGCCGAAGATGGCAATCTTCTTGACGGCCATTCTGCGGAGTCGTGGGGGTGCGAGGCCACGGAGTTGCACGACGAGCGGGAATCGACTGGCTGCCGGGCTGCCCTCTCCGTCCTTCTTCAGCGGGAGGGACGGGGCGGGGCAGGCACGGAAGGCCACGCCTCAGCCTGCCTCTGGGCCCAACAGGCCACGCCTCTAGCTAGGAAGAACGCGGTGGGCGGGACAGTAGGCGGTACGCCTCTGCCTGCCGCCCAGCACCGCCCCCTCCGCCTGCCACTTAGATTGGGAGGCGGGGCCTATCTGGCCAACTGGGAGGAGCGTGGGTGGACCCGCTTCCCCGCCCCTGCTCTCCAGCAGGGGGCGGGGCGAAACTCGGGCCACGCCCACCGACCTCTCCTGGCTCACGCCCCCTCTCCTAGGGCCTGACGCTGACCTGCGATTCACACTGTGCCCCAAGGCTTTCTGGAAGCCATGAGGGAAGAAAGTGAGGGAGGGTGTGACACTGTAACTGTGTGTATATGTGCCCCTGTGACTCTGTGGGACTGTGTGAGTAACCCCAAGGGAGAGCAAGATTGTGGATGACACCATGTGCCATCCCCTGTGTGTAGCGCTATGTTGCAGTAGGGGACTGCGTGTGACACCACGTGTGGCAAGCGTTGATGCTGTTCTTTCGTGACCTTGTGGTGCCACTGTAGATGGATGACATTGTGTCTGTCTGTCATGCTGTATGCATCCATGAAGCTGGGGGATATGGTATGGGACATGTGTGAGATGTGTTTTATGGGAGTGTGTGACTGTTAGACAGTGACAGTGAAGGAAACCCCACGTGTCATGTAAGGATGTGTGACTGTGACCCTATTTGAGTGTGTGGCTGTGGGTGTTAACTATTTGTGACCTCTTGTGACTGTATGATGTATGAGTGTGTGACAGTGCAGGATGTGTGACATGTGAGTGTGTGACTGGTGTGACAAGCTTGAGCGTGTAAAAAAGTGTGTGACACTGTGTGATTGTGAAGCTGTGTGTGACCTGTGAGTGTATGACACTCCTTGTGACCCCATTGGAGTGTGCGACAGTGTATGACATA
>NC_058418.1:12591828-12622005 GCF_002201575.2 Neomonachus schauinslandi | reverse complement strand
GGTCGAGCGGCGGGGCCGGCGGGGCCGAGCGGAGCCGGGCCGGGCCGGGCCGGGCCGGGCCCCCGGACGCCTACAGGGAAGGCGGTCGGGCGCCGCGAGCAGCGCGGACGGCGGCACCGGCGGCCGCGGGCCCAGGTGAGCGGCGTGGGGTGAGAGCCCCTCCCTGCAGCATCTCCCCACCTGCCCGAGCATCCCTTCCCCGCGCTCTGTGGGCATGGCCTGAGCCCCTAGGGTCTCCCGGGCTGGAGGAGGGGAAGGGTCCAGGGCGGAATGAGCCCCCACCCCTCAGCCCAGCCAGCCTCCCGCCGTGCGTGGGTCTTCCACCCAGGCCTTGTCCTTCCCGGGCCCCCTCCTTGCGAGCAGTGACTAGACTGCAGGGACAGAGAGGTGCGGCCTTCGAAGGGTTAAAGCATCGATTCTAACCCCCAGCCTCCAGCCTTTGCTGGGGCCGCAGGACACCTCTCTCCGCCTCCCCCATCTCCTTCTCCTCCCTTCCTTTTCTCCATTCAGTCGCGTAATGGCCAGTGCCCTTCCGCGGGCTGACGCTCACCAAGTGCTAAGTGCCTCCCCATCCCCAAGTATCCTCCACTGAGGAAACAGTTGTGATCAGCATTTAACAGGGAGGGAAACTGAGGCAGAGAGGCCAAGTTAAAGATGGGTTAAAGACACAGCGGGAATAAAGCAGGGCTTGAACTCATGTCTGTCTGACTTGAGCACAGGCACTTTGATTTGCTAAGATACGTGACCAGAGGATGAATAATAATAGCAAGGACCATGTATCAAGGGCTTGCATGTACTAGATACCATGTTCCCTGCATTATTAACTGATTTCATCCACAAACATCCCTAGGAAATGGGCACTGTTATCATTACCATTTTACAGATGAACAAACTGAGGCCTAGAGAGAGGAAGTGACTGGCCAAGGTCACACAGGTGGTAAGTAGCCATGTGCCCACTTAGAGCTTTCCGTGGAAGGAGAGAATAACAGTGAATTTTGGAGTGTCCACCAAAAGGGACAGTCTCCACTACACTGACCAAGACCTGGACCCTGCTTTCCTACAGTCTGGTGGGTTGTCAACTGTCTGAGTCTTTGAGAAGGACATTGATCTCCCCGCAGTTCCCTCCTTTCTTAGTTTTGGAATCAGGGGGCCGGGAGGGAGGAGGAGACGCATCTGATGTCTCTCACCCCCTTAAATTTCATATTTGCAATCTGGTGGTGTTCTGGATCAGACAATATGTCGGGTAGCTGTTACCACAATAATGCTACGTAAGGAACCACCCCCAAACTCAGTGTCTTAAAATGCTGAGCGTTTATTTAACCATCAAGTCTGAGGTCAGTGATTTAGGCTGGGCTCAGCTGGGCAGTTTTTGGGGTCTCGACTGGGCTTATTCACTTGTTGGATGGGGGGTTGGGAGCGGTGTTGACTGTTAGCTGCTGTAATTGGCCTTGGCTTTAGTGACTGGGGCCTTAGATAGGGATTATGCTGACAATGTTTTCCTCACCCCCACGATCAAGCACAAGCAAAAACATGCAAAGTCTCTTGAGTTTTAGGCTCAGAATTCACCAGCACTTCCACCTACTTCTGTTAGTCAAAGCCAGTCATGGGGCCAAACCCAGAGTCAAGGTTGCAAGGGGACACTCTTCCAATTTTCCCATCCCTACAGTAGAAGAACAGTCAAGAGTTACATGGCAAAGGATGCGGTTATAAGGGTGAAGAATTGGGGCTGTTTAATGCAATCATTTGATCACAGTACCTGCATTTGAACTCTGGCTACCCACTAGCTTTGTGACCTTGGGCCTCAGTTTCTCCTTTATAAAACAGGCCAAATACTAGCCTATCTTTAGGGAATTAAATTTGTGGGAATTAAATAAGATAACACATATAAAGTCCTGAGGGCAGCACAAATGCTCAATAAATGTTATTTCTTGTTCTTACTGCATTGTGGAGTTCTCCTGCTAACAGTGTCGTCGTTCTAACAATAATAAAGGAGTTTGCCTAGCCCCTACCCTGTGCCAGGTGCTAAGCTTCACCAACAGCCCTATGAAGTGGCCAGGATGAACATGACTGTCAGTAGTAGTCTGTGCACTTGAAAGACAGGGAAACTGAGGGTAAGGGAGTCGACAGGACTCACAGCCTGTCCACTGTTAGAAGTGGCACCTCTGAGCTCAGGCCCTGTTTCTAGCCTAATGTGCCTCTGCTTCTTTCCAGGCCTCACCTTCCCCAATGGCGCAGGTACCGGGGGAAGTAGACAACATGGAGGGCCTACCGGCCCCCAACAACAACAATCTCGCAACCCGCTGGGAGAGTCCTGATCGGGCCTGGGAACGTGAGCAGCCAGCAGCCTCCACTGCAGCTGCCTCCCTCTTTGAGTGCTCCCGGATCAAGGCTTTGGCAGGTACCTGGAGGAGTGTTGGGGTGGGAAGGAGAAGGGAGGAAGAAGGGAGGAGGCTGCCGGGGTGGTCTGTGTACCTCCGCGCTCCAGAACCTTGGTAGCCTGGAAGATGGGAAAGAGACTCACAGACACTTTGCAGGTGAATCTATAGACCAGCACCATCCAATGGAATGTTCCACAGTGACGGGAAAACATTCTCTCTCTGGGATGTCCAATATACTAACCACTAACTACTAGTACTTGTGACTGTAAGCACTTGAAATGTGGCCAGTGCTTCTTGAGGGACCGAATTTTTAATTGTATTTCGTTTTAATTAATTTAACTTTAAATAGCCACATGTGGCTGGTGGATGCTGGATGGGGCAGTACTGCCTTAGAACCTTAGAAATGTAGAGTTTCAGAAATGTGGGATTTTATAAGCATATTTTCTTAGAATTGCAAGATGCTGAAATATTGGATTTTTGGACCTTGGAATGTCATGCTCAGAGATTCTTCAAACTTGAGGCCTTTAGAAATGACACTCTTAGAACATAGAACTTTATAAGCACAGACCTTAGAAATTTTAGTCTTTGATTCCCCCCCCACACACACACACCAGGATCTTAGACCCTTAGAAACCTAAACTCTAATACACATAGATCCTTGGGGCTTTATAACCCTAAACCTTTAGAATTTCAGATTAGAATTGTAGATCCTGAGAATTTTGAGATAGAATGACCATACCTTCCAGCTTTTAGCACTGAAACCCTCAGTCTGGGGCCAACCAGGATGGTTGCTCACCCAACTTTGATGTTTTAGAACAACATAAGCAAAGACGAGAGAACTGTATAGTTATAGAATCTTAGAACCTTAGACCTTTGAAATTGTAGATCCTTGAACTTTAGGACTTCATATTTAGAGGGCTGTAGAACTTCAGAAGCATTTGATCATCAGCATTAAAACTATGAGCAAAGGGGCGCCTGGGTGGCCCAGCTGGTTAAGCTTCTGACTCTTGATTTCAGTTCAGGTCATGATCTCAGGGTCATGGGATCAAGCCCCGCCTCAGGCTTCTGTGCTCTGTGTGGAGTCCGCTTGGGATTCTCTCCCTCTGCTCCTCCCCACCACCACCATTCGCACTCTCTCTCTCAAATAAATAAATTTTATGGAGCACCTGGGTGGCTCAATCAGTTAAGCGACTGCCTTCAGCTCAGATCATGATCCCAGGGTCCTGGGATCGAGCCCCGCATTGGGCTCCCAGCTAAGCAGGGAGCCTGCTTCTCTCTCAGCTGCCACTACCCCCCTTGTGCTCTCTCTCTCTGACAAATAAATAAATAAAATCTTTAAAAATAAATAAATCTTAAAAAAAAAGCCAACCATGAGCAAAGAGCCTGAGAACCTTCAGAGACATGTAACTTCATAATCACTAACTTTAAGCCTTTAAAACGTTAGACCCTTGGGCCTTTATTATCTCGGGAACGCGGAATGTTAGAAACATAAACTATAGATTGTAGTAATCATGAAATCTTAAAACCCTAAGGTCGGAATCAGTTCCCTGAGAATCTCAAGAATTTTAGTAACTCAACATTTGACAATCATGGGATCTTTGCTACTAAAAGTCTTGGAATTTCATAATTGTAGGATGTTGAACAGTGGTGTCCAACCCAAGGGCCTCTGGGAAGCAGGTGACATGAAAAAAAGAGTAGACTGGGGATCATGGTCAGCTGGAAAGCAGCACCCTGGTCACCAGCTCCAGCCATGGGGAAATGTGGGCCCCAAATTGCTAGCAGAGATGTTTATCCTCAATTTCCCAATTTTAAAAAAAAATGTGTATGTGCCACAAAGTATGAACCAATATTAACTCACAGACTGCCGGCTTCCTCTGATTGAGAAACTACAGCGGTATAAAAATGTACTCTTGGAAACTTAAAATCATACTTTCAGACTCTTCAAGCCTTAAAAACTTGGGATCACATCAACTTAGAATTCTAGAATTTATCCACAAAATATTTATTCAGTGCCCGCTCTGTGCCTGCCCTGTGCTGGACAATACGAAGGACATAATGGTGACTGAGCCAGCCCATGGGGCTCCCAGGCCACTGGGAGAGTTAGATCCAGCCAGAGAGTGATGACCCCGAGTGGTCAGGGCCCAGATGGTGAGGCACAGGCGGAGGGCTGGGATGGGGAAGCCCAGGGACTATAGAAGCTCAGATGAGGTACCTGATTCAATCCAGAGGGTCAGGGTGCTTCCTGGAGGAGGAGGTACCGAAGCTGCGCCCTGAAGGATGAATAACAGTGAACCCTGGGGTGGAGAGTGGAAGAAAAGACCTCCAAAAGTTGCGAGTGGCTAGATTGAAGTAGTGAGTAAATGACAATGCGAAAGGAGGCAGTGAGTTAGACCCTATAAGCCACCATGAAGGGTGGGAGGGCACTGGGGAGCTATGGTAAGATTTTAAGCAGAGGTGGGATGTGGTAACATGGGGATCAAGGACTCTTCGCATCTGAGAACCACTGATTCACAGAACATCAGTGCCAAATACCACAGACAGATAAACATCTAGTCCAGGGAAATGTAGGGATCCCCTATAAGAAAAAAAAATTCTCATACACTCCCTGTGTCTACTTAAATTATTGTATCTATAATTTTCCTAAGTGCAACAAACCCACAGTTCTGTTTATATCTCTTATGCCTACAGTTCTCTAAAACTAAAACACGTTATATTGGACTCCAGAACCAAAGTGCAAAACCAGTTAACGTTCAGCTTGGGGCGCCTGGGTGGTTCAGTTGGTTAAACGTCTGCCTTCAGCTCAGGTCATGATCCCAGGGTCCTGGGATCGAGCCCCACATCGGGCTCCATGCTCAGCGGGGAGTGTACTTCTCTCTCTCCCCCGCCCCTTCAGCCCGCTCGTGCTCACGCTCTCTCAAATAAATAAATAAAATCTTAAAAAAAAAAAAAGATTCTGCTTAACAGTAACTTCAGGATGCTGTTTATACTGTTTAAATGATATTGCTGCTCGAAATCCTAACATTGTGACGTAGATCGCTAGGGTGCATTTTCTTTTGCATCCCTTTGCTTACTTCTCTCATGGTTTTTCTCTATTCAAACTATAAGGGCAAACCTTTGAGCAGAGTCCTGAGTAGCACGCTTTTGTATGAACACGTTTGGGAAAATTGTCTGGACCCCATGCTCAAGAGAGTTCCCTTAATCATGCTCCCCAGTTTATGGCTCGCTGTCCTCATCAGTCTATGTGAGGACCCTCTCCTCCTCTTTATCTATTCACTTATTCTCTTTGCTTTTTAACATTTTTTAAAAAGCAATCTCCCGGGCGCCTGGGTGGCTCAGTTGGTTAAGCGACTGCCTTCGGCTCAGGTTATGATCCCGGAGTCCTTGGATCGAGTCCCACATCGGGCTCCCGGCTCAGCAGCCTGCTTCTCCCTCTGACCCTATCCCCTCTCATGCTGTTTCTCTCTCTCTCTCTCAAATAAATAAATAAATAAATAAATAAATAAATAAATAAATAAATAAAGCAAACTCTATGCCCAACGTGGGGCCTGAACGTAAAATCCTGAGATCAAAAATCTCGTGCTCTACCAACTGAGCCAGCCAGGTGCCCCTATTCATTTATTCTCTTTTATTCCCACATCTCACACCAATGCCTTCTCTCCTATGGGCCATTCTAATTGCTTGCTTGTTTGTTTGTTTGAACAACAGGCTATTTGCTTATTCATTTTTATTTTTTGAGAGAGAGAGCGTGCGTGCATTTGCTCTAGTGGGGTTGGGGGAGGGGCAGAGGGAGAGGGAGAGAGAATCCCAAGCTGGCTCCACACTCAACACAGAGACCATCATGGGGCTAGATCCCATCACCTTGTGATGAAGACCTGAGCTGAAATTAAGAGTTGGTCGCTTAATCAACTGAGCCACCCAGGCAACCCCCATTCTGATAGTTTTAATGCAAATTATTATCTTTGCATGCCGATGATTTTGCAAAATGTGCATTGTTAATTAGTGTGCATGTATACATATATTTTAACTGTTTATTAAAGTATTACATGCACACAAAAAGGCAGATAAATCGTGCATGTCCAGCATTTCCACAGGTGAACACCCTCTGGTAACCAATCCCCAGAGAAGGAAAGAGAATAGGACCGCCCCAGAGAAGTCCCCCTCACGCTGCCTCTCTCACTACATCCCAAGAGTAAACACTATCCTAACTTCTAACAGCACGCACTGGTTTTGCTGGTGTTTGAACTTCATATAAATAGAATCCTGAAGCATGTACCCCTTTGTGTCTGGCTTCATTCACTCAACACTGTGCTGATGAGATTCATCTGTGTCTACCTGTCCTTGTAGGATATTTCTCGTTGCTGTATAGTATTCCACAGTGTGAATATGCCATAGTCTATCCATTCACCTGTTGATGAGCATTTGGGTTATACCTCGTTTAGGGCTATCACAAGCTAGACTATTGCAAACCCGTAATTCCTGGTATTTCAAACTATTACAAACTGTTGCTGCTTTAAACTTTCTAATACAGGTTTTTGGTGGGCATAAGCCCTCATTTCCACCCAGGAGTGAAAGCGTTGGGTCATAGGGTAGGTGTATATCTAACTTCAGTGGAAACTGCCTGTTTGTGTCATTTTATATTCCCTCATATTTGTATGAGGGATTCAGTTCCTGTACATCCAACCCTTAGTATGGTCAGTCTTTTTAATTTTAGCCATTCTGATGGGTGTGCATTCTATTGTGGTTTTAAAAGGTTTTTTTTCTTGGGCGCCTGGGTGGCTCGGTTGGTTGAGCGACTGCCTTCGGCTCAGGTCATGATCCTGGAGTCCCGGGATCGAGTCCCGCATCGGGCTCCCTGCTTGGCAGGGAGTCTGCTTCTCCCTCTCCCGCTCCCCCCTCTTGTGCTCTCTCTCTCTCTCACTCTCTCTCTCAAATAAATAAATAAAAAAAAATCTTTAATAAAAAAATAAAAAATAAATTTAAAAAAATTTTTAAAAAAAGGGTTTTTTTCTTAAGATTTTATTTATTTATTTGACAGAGAGAGATCGCGAGAGCAGGAACACAAGCAGGGGGAGTGGGAGAGGGAGAAGCAGGCTTCCTGCCAAGCAGGGAGCCCAACATGGGACTCGATTCCAGGACCCCGGGATCCAGACACTTAACGACTGAGCCACCCAGGCGCCCTCTATTGTGGTTTTAATTTACATTTTCCTGGTGACTAATAACAACTAATGAGATAGAGCACCTTTTCATATGTTTATTGACTATTTGGATAGCTTCCTGTGAAGTGCCGGGTCAAGTTCTTTACCTATTTGCATATTAATTTTCCTGCCTTTTTCTGATTGTTTTGTAGGAGTTCTTATATGTCCTGGGTACAAGTCCTTTGTCAGATAGATGTGTTGTGAATATTTTCTCCCGCCATGTGGCTTGTCTTCTTGTTCTTTTAATGTTGCCTCTTGATGAGCAGTATTTCTTTTTTTTTTTAAGATTTTATTTGTATATTTGAGAGAGAAAGAGAGAGCATGAGCAGGGGGAGGGGCAAAGGGAGAGGGCAGACTCCCCGTTGAGCAGGGTACCCGATATGGGGCTCCATCCCAGGACCCCGAGATCATGACCCGAGCTGAAGGCAGAGACTTAACTGACTGAGCCACCCAGGCACCCCAATGAACAGTAGTTCTTAACTTAAATGTAGTCTAATTTGATCATTAATAATTATTTCCTGCGTGGCTAACACTTGGTGTCTGAAGACATCTTCGCCTACTTCAAGGTCATGGAGATATTTTTTAATGTTTTCTTCTAAAGTCTTCTTTATCCCTTTCACATTTAGATTTATAAGCCAGCTGATATTTACTATATTTATTACTGTGTACAATGTGAAGCGTCGGTCAGGGTTCTTTTTTTTGCCACATGGATATCCAGTTGACTCAGTTCCATTTATTGAAAAGACTTTCTTTTCCCTACTGAACTGCAATTTCACTGTTATAAATCTGAGAGCTCTGTGTATATGGGTTTGTGCATGCAAGCATATTCTAGATGGTGGGTTTTGTTTTTAAGTAAGCTCTAGGCCCAACATGGGGTTTGAACTCATAATGCTGAGATTAAGAGTCACATGCTCTTCCCACTGAGCCAGCCAGACGCCCCTAAGATTGCAGTTTTTGCATTGTTTTCCCATTCAGCACTATGCCTTAAGACTCAGCCATGTGGGTGCCCCTGGTGGGCTCAGTCGGTTAAGCGTCTCACTCTTGATTTCAGCTCACGTCATGATCTCAGGGTTGCGGGATGGAGCCCCGGGACGGGCTCCCCTTTGGGCATGGAGTCTGCTTGGGATTCTCTCTTCCTTCTCCCTCTGCCCCTCCCCACTTGTGCCCTCTCTCTCTCTCTCTCTCTCTCTCAAATAAAATAAAATAAAAATCTAAAAAAAAAAAAAAAAGAAAAGGCTCAGCCATGTGGCGCTGTGTGCATCTACTATACTGCTCCTAACTGCTGCATGGAGTCTATGGTATGAACTCACCATATTCGATTTTCCCAGTGATGGACAATGAGGCTGTCTCGAAGCCCCAGCCTGCCCCTACCCCCTACCCCCCAACTAGCATTGCATTGGACATCCTCATTCATCCTCCTTATAAACCAGCGTGGAAAAGTTTATGGGACATAAGCACAGGGAAAGAACTGCTGTGTCATGGGGGTATGCCCTAATTTAATTTGACTCTGATCGCTTCCCAAATGGCTGCCCCAGTTTCTAACTCCCACCAACAGGCATGGGGGTCATGATGTCCCCATGTTTCCACCACTACTTGGTATCCACCGGCTCCCTAACTTTTCTCAGACCAGTAGCCAAACATCCTTGACATCCTAAGTGTTACTATATCCTTTCCCCTAACCAACAACGGATAAAAGAGTAGTTAGTTATTCCTCAGCTCTATGAAAGTCTCCATGTATTAAAGATATGAATACATTGCGGTCTTATTCTAAGGAAATGTGTTTTGCTTCTGACTAGTGATTACCACAGCGGAGAATATATAAATGACAACTCATAAGATGCCTGGGTGGTGCAGTTGGTTAAGTGTCTGCCTTCGGCCCAGGTCATGATCCCAGGATCCTGGGTTCAAGTCCCGAGTCAGGCTCCCTGCTCAGCGGGGAGCCTACTTCTCCCTCTGCCTGCTGCTCCTCCTGCTTGTGCTCTCTCTCTCCTTCTCTCTTTCTCTTTGACAAATAAGTAAATAAAATCTTTTTAAAAAGTCACATAAAGGGCGCGTGGGTGAATCAGTCGTTAAGCGTCTGCCTTCGGCTCAGGTCATGATCCCAGGGTTCTGGGATCGAGGCCCACATCGGGTTCCCTCCTCCAGGGGAAGCCTGGTTCTCCCTCTCCCACTCCCGCTGCTTGTGTTCCTGCTCTCGCTATCTCTGTCTCTGTCAAATAAATAAATAAAATATTAATAAAAAATAAAAAGTCACATAAAGGGGCACCTGGGTGGCTCAGTCGTTAAGCGTCTGCCTTCGGCTCAGGTCATGATCCCAAGGTTCTGGGATCGCGTCCCACATCGGGCTCCTTCCTCGAGGGGAAGCCTGCTTCTCCCTCTCCCACTCCCGCTGCTTGTGTTCCTGCTCTCGCTATCTCTGTCTCTGTCAAATAAATAAATAAAATATTTTTAAAAAATAAAAAAAGAAATAAAAAATAAAAAGTCACATAAAGGGGCACCTGGGTGGCTCAGTCATTAAGTGTCTGCCTTCGGCTCGGGTCATGATCCTAGGGTCCTGGGATGGAGCCCTGCATCAGGCTCCCTGCTCAGCGGGGAATCTGCTTCTCCCTCTCCCACTCCCCCTGCTTGTGTTCCCTCTCTCGCTGTGTCTCTCTCTGTCAAATAAATAAATAAAATCTTATAAAAAAAAAACAGGCCAGAGTAGCCAACAAAATGTGAGAAATCACTAAGTGATAAGTAGACATTTCAATCAGCTGAACACACTTTCACTGAATTGTAACAAGGGCAGTTTGGCTAAAACCTAGAAACTTAAATTGGAAAGTACTAATTGATAACTGTTCATCAGATGTCTATTTTCACACCCACCATATAAGGCAAATGCTAAAAATTAGTGTTACACACATCATTACATAAACATGCTCATGTAGGGTAACTTTTCTACAAATACGAAC
This sequence comes from Neomonachus schauinslandi, assembly GCF_002201575.2. Taxonomy (NCBI): domain Eukaryota; kingdom Metazoa; phylum Chordata; class Mammalia; order Carnivora; family Phocidae; genus Neomonachus; species Neomonachus schauinslandi. Next base: position 12,611,481 of record NC_058418.1, on the reverse strand, counting down.
TTGGCTTTAGCGACAACTAAAATTCAACAGGCTTTGAATCCCATTTCATGAGAAAAACTAGGCAGCAGTTCTCAAACTGTGGCCCAGGGACCCCTGGGGGGGATTCCCTGGGACAGTTTCAGGGACTCTGTAAGGTCAAACTTTTCATACTTCAAATACCTTAGTCTTTTTTATTCTTCCCTTCTGAGCGTATGGTGGAGTCTTCCGGGGCTGGAATGACTTCTTCACTCTACTAGCTCGTCGACTGTGTGCTTGTGTAGACTTGTATTTGAAATTTTTCTTAGTTTGAATTCCTAATATGGTAAATATCAATAAGTAAAACCACTATAAACAAGAAAAAAAAATAAAAAAATAAAAAATAAAAAAATAAAAAGTCACACAAAAAAATGACAACTAGGGCGCCTGGGTGGCTCAGTCGCTAAGCGTCTGCCTTCGGCTCAGGTCATGATCCCAGGGTCCTGGGATCGAGCCCCGCATCGGGCTCCCTGCTCGGCGGGAAGCCTGCTTCTCCCTCTCCCACTCCCCCTGCTTGTGTTCCCTCTCTCGCTGTGTCTCTCTCTGTCAAATAAATAAATAAAATCTTAAAAAAAAAATGACAACTTACTATGAGCACAGTGGCGGAGGTAGGACAGTTGTCATTTGGGTTGGAGTCTTGACAAACCCAAAGGTATGGGTGCCAGCTAGAGTCGCGGCAGGAAGCCGATGGCTCCCCTCAAGGGAGTAAAACTGAGGAGAGCTTAATGAAGGGACTAGTTGCAGAGGTGTGGCCGGAGTTGTGGGAAGCTGCAAGGCCAGCGGACACCCCAGGGACTGGGGCACGGCAGGCAGTGGTGAGGGGGCAGAGGCCTCCCAAGTTGGGGGTGTAGAGAGAGGAAACAGGTGCTGATGAAAGCTTTCAGTTCAGGCAGGGAGGGAATAAATCTCTCAGCCCTTCCTTTCTCCTTTTTTTTTTTTTAAATTTAATTTATTTATTTGAGAGAGAGAGAGAGCATATAAAGGGAGGAGCAGAGGGAGAGGGAGAGAGAATCTCACGCAGACTCTCAGTTGAGCCCGGAGCCCAACGCGGGGCTCGGGGCTCGATCTCAGGACCCTGAGATCATGACCTGAGCGGAAATCAAGAGTTAGATGCTCAACCGACTGAGCCACCCAGGACCCCCTCCTTTCTCCTCTAATCTGCTAGCCAAACCCAACCGAAAGTCTGAGGCCTTTGGGGGTTGCGGAGCCCATTCATACAGTCCACACGAGCAGTCTCCCCGTGCCCAGAGCACGTACAGTAGAGGCGACACCCCAGGGGCAAACGGAAGATACCCTACTGGTAGCCAAACACGCTCACCAGCACAGTAAACATTCAGTGTCATCGGAGGTCAGAAGTGACACTCCGGAACCTATCTGGTTTCACCCCCACTGTGGTTTTTGTTTTGTTTTGTTTTTTTAAGATTTCTTTATTTAGGGGCGCGTGGGTGGCTCAGTCTACGAAGCGACTGCCTTCGGCTCAGGTCATGATCCCAGGGTGCTGGGATCGAGCCCCGCATCGGGCTCCCTGCTGGGGCGGGGGGGAAGCCTGCTTCTCTGTCTTCCTCTGCTGCGCCCCCTGCTTGTGCTTTCTCTGTCAAATAAATAAATAAATAAATAAATAAATAAATAAAATCTTAAAAAAAGAAAAAGATTTATTTATTCATTTGAGAGAGAGTGCCCATGCCCTCGAGTGGGGGGAGGGGCAGGGAGAGACTCTTTAAGCCGACTCCCTGCTGAGCATGGAGCCCGGGATAGGGCTGATCTCACAACTCCTGAGATCAGGACCTGAGCGGAAACCGAGTCCGAAGCTTAAGTGACTGAGCCAGCCAGGCGCCACACCCCCACTGTGTTTTGTTTCTTTTTTTAATAGATTTTATTTATTTATTTGAGAGGGAGTGAGAGAGAGAGAGAAGGAGCAGGGGGATCAGGCAGAGGGAGAGGGAGAAGCAGGCCCCCCACCTAGCAGGAAGCTTAATGTGGGGCTTGATCCCAGGATCCTGGGATCGAGCCCCGCATCGGGCTCCCTGCTCTGCGGGAAGCCTGCTTCTCCCTCTCCCACTCCCCCTGCTTGTGTTTCCTCTCTTGCTATCTGTCTCTCTGTCAAATAAATAAATAAAATCTTTTTAAAAACAATCCAGATTTGGGGCTTATTGTGGAATATCAAATGATATGACAACACTGGGGCTCCGTTCCAAGGAGGCTCCGGTCACAGGGGCTGTGTGGCTGCTGCCCCTGTTCTAGGGCCTCGTTTTCTCAGTTTCAGAGCCTGCCTGGCCCCTGTGGGCATTTCAGTTCTGGACCCCAATTCCATGCTAACAAGATTGTAGTCACAAAAACCAAAATCTCATGGCATCGTGCTTTATGATGTCACCATCCGGATGGCCCTGGAGGTGTTTCTATTCATTTCCTTTGGGTATCATCAAAATGAAATTATGAAATAAAAAAATATTCTCATGGATCCCTGTCTTCCAAGCATAAGTTCCATTGATAAGAATCCATTGATTTAGTCCAAACCCCTCATTTTGCAAATGGGAAAATGGAGCCCAAAGAGGAAAAATGTCCACTTGAAGTCAAACAGCGTGTTATCAATAGAAGCAGGACTGAATGCAATTGTCCTCATTCTGGCACCACACTGAGGAGTGCACAGAAGTCCCACTTTGGCTTCAGCGTTGGCCAAAATCTGATGTTTGGCTCGGGCACCCGCCATTGGAAGGCAAAATAACCAAATACTCAATTCAATGTCTATTCCATTACCACTTCCTGGTGTGTGATTGATGATCAGGTGTTCACATGGGTCCTCATCCTCTCCACACAACACAAAACGCACATTTTTAAAAAAGATTTTATTTATTTATTAGAGAGAGCGCGAGTGAGCGAGCGTGCGCACAAGTAGGGGGGAGGGACAGAGGGAGAGGGAGAAGCCGTCTCCCTGCTGAGCAGGGAGCCCGATGCGTGGCTCGATCTCAGGACCCTGGGATCATGACCCAAGCTGAAGGCAGACGCTTAACTGACTGAGCCACCAGGTACCCCCAAAATGCACATTTAAACAAACAAGGTATTTCATATGGATTTACTATTAATTTCTGCATATTTACTTTTAAATTAGAAGTAAACATTCAAGATCTTGTTTAAAGTAAAAAAAAAAAAATACAGGTCAGTCAGTGGCTATTTTCTAGCAATTTATATATATTTTCACTGCCAGAATCAAGTGCAATATTTAATATTACAAAAGAGGGGCGCCTAGCTGGCTCAGTTGGTGCAGCATGAGACTCTTGATCTTGGGGTCATGAGTTTGAGCCCCACGTTGGGGGTAGAGTTTACTTAATAACAAAAATAATATTATGGGGCACCTGGGTGGCTCAGTCGGTTAAGCGTTCAACTCTTGATTTCAGTTCAGGTCATGATCTCGGGGTCATGAGATGGAGCGCCAAGTCTGGTTCCACACTCAATAGGGAGTCTGCTTGGCCCTCTCCCTCTGCTCCTCCCTGGCTTGTGTTCTCTCTCTTTCTCAAATAAATAAGTAGAACCTTAAAAAAAAAAAAGACTCACCCAATTTAAAAACGGACAAGGGATTTGCATAGACATCTCTCCAGGGAAAATACACCAATGGCCAGTAAACATAAGAAGATGCTCACCATCATTAGTCACCAGGGAAATGCAAATCAGAACCACATTGAGAGACCACTTCATATCCCTAGAATGGCTGTGATCAAATGGGGAATAGCAAGGAGTGGTGAGGATGTGGGGACACTGGGACCCTTGTACAGTGCTGGTGGGAATGTAAAATGGTGCAGCCACTTTGGAAAACAGTCTGGCAGTTTCTCAAAAGGTTAATCGGAGGGGTGCCTGGGTGGCTCAGTCGGTTGAGTGTCTGACTCTCGATTTCGGCTCAGGTCACCATCTCAGGGTCGTGAGATCGAGCCCCACTTGGGGCTCTGCACTGAGCGGGAAGGCTACCTGGGATTCTCTCTCCCTCTCCCCCTCCCCTGCTTGTGTGCAAGCTCTCTCTCTCTCTCTCATAAATAAATAAATATTTTTTAAAAAGTTTAGTCATAGAGTTAACATAGAACCCAACCATTTCACTCCCAGGTATATACTCAAGATAACTGGAAACATGTGTCCACACAAAGACGTATGTACCCGAATGTTCATAGCCACATTATTCATAATAGCCACAAAGTGGAAACAACCCCAATGTCCAACCGCTGGTGAATAGATGAGTAAAATGCAGGATATCCACAGAATGGATATTATTTAGCCATAAAAAAGAAAGAAAGTACAGACACATGCCACAACATGGATGAACCTTGAAGACATGATGCTAAACGACAGAAGTCAGACACCGAAAAGTCATATATTGTATCATTCCACTGATATGAAATATGCAGAATAGGTAAATCCATAGAGACAGAAAATAGATTCATAGTTTCCTAGGGCTTGGAGAAGGGGGAATGGGGAGTGACTGCTCATGGGCACAGGGTTTTTTCTTGGAGGGATGAAAATGTTCTGATACTAGATGGTGATGCGGGTTGTACCACCCTTGGGAAAATACCAAAAATCACTGAATTTACACTTTAAAAGGGTGAATTTTATAGTGTGTGAATTATAGCTCATACTAAAGCTGTTATTTAAAAAAAAAAAAAGGACAGGCGCCTGGGTGGCTCAGTTGGTTAAGCGTCCCACACTTGATCTCAGCTCAGGTGTTGATCTTAGGGTGGTGAGTTTGAGCCCTGCGTTGGGCTTTGGTCACGGAGCCTACTTAACCAACTGAGCCACCCAGGCACCCCTTCGCCGAGCCTACTTTAAAAAAAAAGAAAAGCTAGTAGGAGAGGTTCCCGAGCAATGTCTTTGTCAGTGAGACAGCCGTTGAGCAGTTGCACATAATCTTCCGCCCCCACCTGTTGGCAGTCACGTGCCTACTCTGGGCCCCAGGGATGTGGGAAACTCGGGGTCCAGCTGGCAGTACAACTACCACAGGGTGGGGGTGGAGGGGTTCGGGTGTGTGTATGACATGGTTCCTGTCCTCAGGGGGCATTCCTCCTAGCATATCCCTTCCTTTTCATCCCCCACACCTCGCCAGTGCTAAGTCTTATTTTTTTCATCTGTGATTAACTCTCCAGTATGTCCCCTTCTCCCATTCCCAGCTTCTGTCCTGGTCTGCTTGTCATCTCTCTCCAGAGTCGCTTCCCCAGTCTCCACCCTGAGCTGCCATTCTTGCCTTCTCTGACCTACCCTCCCCACTCTCCACTCGGGCCAGAGGTGGTCCTGAAACACAACTCTCATTCTGCCCCACCCCCTCCTTAACCTTCCATAGCTCCCTAGTGTATTATCTGTGCCCCCACTAAACTGAGCTCTGGGAGGGAAGGCCTCTGTCTGTCCTCAGTGCCTTAGAACAGTGCGGGGCACACAGTAGGTGCTCAAATATTGATTGAATCAACAGGGTCAACTGGGATGAGACCCGGGGAAGGCTTCTTGTGGGAAGTGATATCTCAGGAAAGCTTTAAAGGACCTGTCTCCAGGTGGGCAGCGAAGGGTTTGTGCAAAGCCCTGATTGTTGCAGAGCTGGGCGGAAACAGGATCTGGGCCAGGAGTGGAGGGCTGGGGAGAAGCTGCAAGGGGGAGGTATTGGGGATGCGGGGTATCCTCAGAGCCTGTCTTTCAGATGAGCGCGAGGCCGTGCAGAAGAAGACCTTCACCAAGTGGGTGAACTCGCATCTCGCCCGCGTCGGCTGTCACATCGTGGACCTCTACGCCGACCTCCGCGACGGCTTTGTGCTCACACGGCTCCTGGAAGTGCTGTCTGGGGAGCAGCTGGTGAGGGGACCTGAGGGCCTGGGGGAAGGCGGCGGCCCTGGGATCCCGGGCTGGGTTATCATAGGGTCCGGCTTATGGGTGTGTGGAACGTCCTAGAAGGGCCCGGCGAGTTAGCGGCCCTTTATTCAGGTGGGTAGGGCTATGGCACAGAGGTGGGGCTTGGGTGAGCCTGGGGGCGTGGCTGGGAACGGAAGCGGGGTTCTGTGGAAGGTGAGGGCCGCGGTTCCTGCGGACTCTGGGCTTGGGGTGGGGAGGAGCTCTGTTGGAAGTGGTGGGGCTATTGGAGAAGGAAGGGGCTTTTTTAGAGGGGGCTGGCCTGGGTAGTGCGGTAGCAAGGCGGAGGGCTATAAAATAGGGGCAGGATGCTATTGCAGGGGGTCGATGGGTGAGGGTGCATTTGTCATCGGAAGGGGAGGCGTAGGTCATGGAAATCTGGGGCACCAGACAGAACGCTGGTGTGAGTTTGGCTTGTGGTATGGCTTGCAGTTGTATTTCTGGGCTTGGATGAGGCTTCATGGCAAAGGTGATTCTGATGGGAGTTAGAGATTTATTAAAGGAGCTCAGAAATCGTGGGTGGCATGGCTATAGCACAGAAACAAACTAGTGCTGGGGCGCCTGGGTGGCTCAGTCGGTTAAGCGTCTGCCTTCGGCTCAGGTCATGATCCCAGGGTCCTGGGATTGAGTCCCGCATCGGGTTCCTTGCTCCACGGGGAGCCTGCTTCTCCCTCTCCCTCTGCCGCTCCCTCTGCTCGTGCTCTCTCTCTGTCTAATAAATAAATAAAATCTTTAAAAAAAAGAAAAAGAAAAAAAAAGAAACAAACTAGTGCTATAAACGCGGGGAGACCTGAGGGAATGGGCGTGGCTCTCCGCAAGGGCCTGAAAGGGAGGCAGTGAGGGGTGTGGCCATGGATCTAGTGGCCAGACCAAGGTGGCCTGGAGCAGACATCCAGCGGAAAGGACGGGGAGTAGGGTTATTGGCGAGGTTGCTGAGGCCTCTAGATAAGAGGTGTGGCTATCAGGTTGGAGGCGGAGCTTCAGTAAAATGGGTGGAGACGGGAACTAGAATAAGCCAAGAAGGGAACGGGCTCTTAAAAGGGTCTCGTTACGGGAAGGGGCAGGCTTCTTTAAAAGGACTGGGTCCTGGGCGCCTGGAAAAAAAAAAAAAGGATTGGGTCCTTGGTCTTTGAAAAGACCGAAGGGGCGTGGCCTGGGCGTGGACATCCAGGGGGCGTGGCTATGGGGGCCGGTCTTCTTTGGAAGGGGTGAGGCCGAGGGCACAGTGTTCTCGGCCAGGCCACCCCCCAACGCCCCTGCCACCCTAGCCAAGGCCCACGCGCGGTCGCATGAGGATCCACTCGCTGGAAAACGTGGACAAGGCGCTGCAGTTCCTGAAGGAGCAGCGCGTGCACCTGGAAAACGTGGGCTCGCATGACATTGTGGACGGGAACCACCGGCTGACTTTGGGGCTAGTGTGGACCATCATCCTGCGCTTCCAGGTGATCCCCAGGTGACCCCTGCCCGGCCCGCCCCCCAACGTGTGGCCTTAGGAGGGCATCCCACGCTCACTCCCCCACTTATTCATTCATTCCAAACATTTTCCCAATAGGATCCAGGAAACCTAATCCCAGTGGTGGGGGTGAAAATTAAGATAAAAATAATAATAATTATCACCACCATCACTATGATCATTTACATATTTTTTACTCTGTTCCAGGCACTGTTCTAAGCACTTGGCATTTAATAGCCCAACAACCCCATAAATTAGATACCATTCATTACATTTTACCATAAGGAAAGTGAAGCCCAGAGAGGCAAAGTAATATGTTCAAGGTCACACAGCTGGGGAGTGGAGCTGCAATTCAAATCCAGGCATTTTTGCTCCAGTTCAGAAACAAAATCGACAAATTTTCTGCCTCTATGGAGCTTTACACTGTGGTGGGGGAGACAGACAGTAAACAAACCCTTAAATACATAGACAAGAGATGGATGAGGAAAGGATCAGCTCTAGGTAAGAGCTATGCAGAAAAGAATAGATTATGATAAAGCATAAAAAATACAAAATATCAGGTTGATAGTGTTGAGATTTTAGACTCGGTGGTCAGAGAAGTGCTCTCTGAGAAGCTGATGGCTGCATGACATGAAGATGAAGGGAGAAAGAATTCCAGGCCAGAGACACAGCATCTGCAAAGGCCCTGACTAAGGTGGGAAGGAGCTGGAATGTCGAAGGTATAGAAAGGCCAGTGTGGCTGGAGAATGGGAGGCAAGGGGGAACCAGGGAGGAGATGAGGTCAGAAGGGTTGACAGGGCCTAGGTGATCTGCGATTAGCAGTTTTGATTTTATTCTGTTTGAGATGGGGAGAAATGAGAGAGTTTTATCAAGAGGATAGACATAGGGACGCCTGGGTGGCTCAGTCGGTTAAGCATCTGCCTTCGGCTCTGGTCATGATCCCAGGGTCCTGGAATTGAGCCCCACATTGGGCTAAAATCTTAAAAAAAAAAATCAAGTGGTTGTCGAAGGCCTCACTGAGAGGTGACAAATGAATCAAGACCTCAAGTTGGGGTGGAGCCATGTGGGCCCCTGAGGGAATGAACAGGCAGTGCAAAGGCCCTGAGGTGGGAGGGCACTGGTGATTAATGAAGAGGACAGCAGGTCTCTGGAGCAGAGTAGGCTGTTGAAGATGAGGTCAGAGACATAACAAGGGGAAGTTTACTTTTGCCATGAGTGAGATGGACCCACCGAGGGTCTCGAGGATGGGAGGGAGGCATGCGATCTGTTCCGGGTGCTCACAGGGTCCCTCTCTGCTGTGAGAACAGACTGTGGGGGCAGGAGCAGGGAGACCAGCATGCACGTGACTGCACTAGCCCAGGCCAGAAATGATGGTGGCTTGGATCAAGGAGGTGGGCCAGACGCCAAAGTGTGGAGGCTTCCCTGGAAACTGAGACCCTAGTCCACAACTGCCTCCCCCAATTGTAGATGTCCCGGCCCACTCCAGATCCCACTCTCACGCTCTTGAACCCCCAGCCCCAGCCTGAAGCTGCCTCTCCCATCTCCTTTGTCACCTACCACTCTCCCTGGCAATGGGGGACGCCGGTATCTCCCAGGCTCAAGCCTTCCGGGTCCCAGCAGCCATGTTTGGTATCCTCACAGATTCAAGTGATCAAAATCGAGACTGAGGACAACAGAGAGACCCGCTCAGCCAAGGATGCACTGCTTTTGTGGTGTCAGATGAAGACAGCCGGGTAAGCACACCCCCTACCCGGTGCCCCGACCAGGCCGGCGGGGCCCTAACCTAATCTGGAGAGTTCCTTCTGGGACAGGACTGCAAGGGGCCGCCCAAGTCCTCAGTGTCCAAAGTTACATCTGAAGTTAATGAACTGATAAATAAAATGCATCCACTCTTCTGACCTTGACAAATAAACCCGTGTAACAATCTGGAAGGCCGGGTTCAAATTTAGAACTCGGGCTCGTCAGAGCAGTCTTGTAGAGTAGTGGACTGTCCCCTCCGTCCCTGCACCTCGAGAGGCCTCACGTGCACCTGTGTGGACATCCCAGTCCTATTCCTGAGCTCTGGCCACCCTCCCACCCTGAAAGCAGCCACCCCTTAGCCTAAGAGGGCCCACCCTGGGGCTCAGGCGGTCCCAGGGAGAAGTTCAGGCTTCTGGGTACCTTCAGTGGGACTGAGAAAGGAGCTGTGCAGGCTCTGCTGGGAAGTCCCCAGGACCCCCAGCGCTTTACCCTGCGGGAGGGGTGTGGCCTGGACCTCGGTGCCCTCTGGAGAGCTGCCCCTGGGAGGCAGGGGAGGCATGGATGGAGACCGGGCTTTCTCTGACGCTCAGCCTTCTGGAACTGGCTGCCTGTCTTGCAATGCTGTCTTTCCTGGTGTCTTGTGTTTACCTCCATGTCTGCTTTTCCTTGTTTTCTATCCTCCCTCCCTCTTCGCTCTCCCCTCCTATCTCCTCCCCTCCCTCCTTTCTTTCCCCATCTCTGTCTGTATCTTGTTTTCTCTCCATCTCTCTCTCTTTCCATCTCCCTGCCTCAATTGATCCATCTATCTATCTATCTATTATCTATCCACCCACCCATCCATCCATCTCTGTCTATCTCTCTCTCTCTTCCTCCCTTCCTCTTTTTCCTCCTGACTGTCTCCATCTCTGCCTCTGTCTCTCCCTTCCATGCTGCCAGTTACCCTGAGGTAAACATCCAGAATTTCACCACCAGCTGGCGGGATGGCTTGGCCTTCAATGCGCTCATTCACCGGCACAGGTACCACCGGCCTGGGGGAGCCTGGCCCCGCCCCGCCCCGCCCCGCCCCCTACCCTGCGTCCCGTGGGTACACGCCTGCACACGTGTGCATGTAGATGACTTGAGGACCCATCCCTTCACACGCACGCCCTTCACACTTACACAAGGCACACACCCCTACAGAACCCTGTCCAGGCCACGTACTCTGTACACACGTGCCCTTACGTGGATGTGTATACACACTCACGCTCATGCGCACACACAGCCTGTGTTTGCTGCTTCAGTGCCCCCAGGATGGAGAGCTCACTTCCCCATGGACTGTCCTCTCTGGTGTGTGCACGGCCGCCTCCCCCTCATTAGCAAGTCCTTCCTCGAGGCGAGCCCCAGAGCCCCCCTTCTGCCTCCCTGCACACCCACCTTTCACACCCCTACGCCTGGCGCTGAATTGCCCGAGGGGTGGGCATCCAGACAAAGTGCACCCACATCGTGATTGTACACATGGCAGATTAGGGAAATTGAGGCCCAGAGCCTGGGAAGGACTTGCTCTGGTGTGGTGGGAGCGGAACCCAGCCTTTTCTGCTGTAGACACGTGTTCAGTCACAAGCCTTGCCTGTCACACCTACACACTCATACACATGGGGAGACCCAGCCCCACCCCCACAGCTAGAAACCCACCAGCTCTACCCAATGGCAACATTTACTGAGTGCTTCCTGTATACGCGGCATTGTTCTCAGTGCTTTCCAGTAAGTCACTTAATATTCAGCGAGCCCGTGAGGTGGATGCTAGTATTATCCCCATTTTACAGAGGAGAAAACCGAGGCACAGAGACAAAATAGCGTGAAAGCCAGGAAGTGGCCAAGTGAGGGTGTGGGCCCTGTGGGCTGGCTGCGTGATATTGCTTAGAAACACCCCCAAGTAGACACAGATGCGTAGTGAACTCAGTCACGCACGTGCCCTCACGCCATTCTCACAGCCACAGATAAATGCACGGACACGTACCAGCACACACAGCTCTCCCTGGGCCAGGTGGCGCCCCTCCTGCCCCTCGCCGTGGGTGGGGCTCCGACAAGGACGTCCTTCTGCCCCCTTGCCCACTGGCCCGGGAGCCTACCTGCTGCCTGCCCGCTCTGTGCCCCTGCCCAGGCCCGATCTCGTGGACTTCAGCAAACTCACCAAGTCCAACGCCAACTACAACCTGCAGAGAGCCTTCCGCACGGCTGAGCAGCACCTGGGGCTGACACGTCTGCTAGACCCTGAGGGTGAGCCCTGCACAGCCCCAGCCGGACTTCCTCTTGGGGGGACTTCTGACCCCAATGCCACCCGAAACTCCACTCCATCCTGCTGCAACACCATCCCAAACCCAAGGCCTTCCAAGTCCCAGCTCCCTCCCAGCCCCTCCCCTTCCTCATCTCCAATCCCTCCTCCTCCCCGTCTTCCTGTCCCTTCCTTTGGCATCTCCATCACCAACCCCAGCCTCATCCCCCTTCCTGTCTCCAACTGAACGCCCTCCTCTCCCCAACCCCATCCTGAGTCAGCTCCCCCCAAGCCCAACCCCCTCTCCCTCCCTAACTCTGGTCTCAGCCCCAAAGCCAAGCCCACCCCCAACATGATCCCCATCCCCATGCCCTGACTTCAGCCTCACTCCTAATCCGTGATCCTGCCAACACCAATCCCCCAATCTCTGGAATAACAGCTGTTCCTTTTCTCTGGTCATCTACTCTGTGCCCAGCACAGGGCTGGGAATTTTATGGAAACTTCTCCCCTTCATCCTCACACTGACCTGTTGGATAGAACTTATCCATCCTGTTTTAAAGTGATAGAAACTAAGGCTCAGAGATGTGGAGTCACTTGCCCAGCTTCACACTGCAAACCAGCAAACGGGACTCGTGTTAGCTGTATTCTTGCTCAGTGCCTGGCACATAGTAGGTGTTTAGTGGCTGTCGGTTTCATGAGTTAGTGAAGAGTAAAGGCCAAGTATAATATTGTGCACTCAGTGGGCAAATCAAAATAATAATCGGGATTCGTTGAGTTTGTCCTCTGTGCCAAGCTATTCTTTCTAATACTTACAGGTCTCCCAGGTGGCAGGTACTGTGATTATCCTTCCTGTTACACTGGGGAAACTGAGGCTCAGAGAAGTTAGGTCTATTTCCTAAGGATATACAGTGAGTAAGTGGTTGAACAGGGATTTAAGCACATGCTGCCTACAAAGTCCATGTCCTCAGCCTCCAACCTCACGTTATTTATACACTTCATATTTATTGAGTTCCTACTGTATGCTGAGACGGTGGTGAAAAAAGACAGGCATGGGGGCGCCTGGGTGGCTCAGTCAGTTGAGGGTCCAACTCTTGATTTCAGCTCAGGTCATGATCTCAGGGTCATGGGATCAAGGCCCACCTAGGGCTCTGCGATCAGCGGGGGGTTTGCTTGAGGATTTTCTCTCCCTCTCCCTCTGCTCCTCCCCCCACTCACATTCACTTGCACACGTGCTCTCTCTCTCTCTGTCTCTCGGATAAATAAATACATCTTAAAAAAAAAAAAAAGACAGGCATAGCCTTTGTCTTCATGGAGCTTAAACTCAAGCTAAGGACATGATTGCATAAATGAGTATTTAATTGCAAATTGTAAGTCCCAGGAGGCAATGATAAGATCCATGAGGAAGACTAACAGGCTGAACAGGGAGGCTTATCTGAGGCAATGTAAGTTGAGTTGAGCCCTGAAGGATGTGTGGGAGTTAGGCCCACAGAAGAGGGAACATTGTCCTACATAGTGAAAACAGCATGTGCAAAGGCCCTGAGGTGGAAGGCAGAATGGTGTGAAATAATTATGGTCATTTCTCTATGGTGGTTTGCATGTGTCAGGTACTATTTAATCCCATGAGGCCAATCCCCATTTGGCAGATACAAAAATTAAGGAACAGAGAGGTTAGTTATCTTGCCTGAGGTCACACAGCTAGTACGAGTGGGTTCTCTCTCCCTCTGCCCAATCCCTGTCAGAATGCTCACCGTCATGCTCCCCCACTCTCCTTTCTCCCCAGATGTGAACATGGAGGCTCCAGATGAGAAGTCCATCATCACCTATGTGGTCTCTTTCTACCACTATTTCTCCAAGATGAAGGCTCTGGCTGTGGAGGGGAAGAGGATCGGGAAGGTTTGGGGAGGCGAGGGATGGGGTGGGGGGAGCTTGGGAACCACCTGGAGGTACATCTGGGACAAGGCTGACCCCAGCTTCCTTTGCCGGCTCAGGTCCTGGACCAGGTGTTGGAGGTGGGGAAGATCATTGAGCGCTACGAGGAGCTGGCAGCCGAGCTGCTGGCCTGGATCCACCGCACCGTGGGCCTCATCAGCAACCAGAAGTTTGCCAACTCACTGAGTGGGGTGCAGCAGCAGCTTCAGGCTTTCACGGCCTATTGCACCCTGGAGAAGCCAGTCAAGTGAGGCCCAGCTCAGGAGGGAGGGCGGCAAGTGGAGGTGTGGAGGCAGGGTTCCTGAGCTCCAGCCCCTTCAGGTTTCAGGAGAAGGGGAACCTGGAGGTGCTGCTCTTCAGCATCCAGAGCAAACTGCGTGCCTGTAATCGTCGCCTCTTTGTGCCTCGGGAGGGCTGTGGCATCTGGGATATCGACAAGGTGAGGTTGAGAATGTTGGGGAGAGGCGAGGTTACTCTGTGCGGGTGTGTAGGTTGTGCACTGCTCAAGGGAGCCATCTACATTGTAGACATCATGGACTGGATATTCATCCTGACGGTTTTCCATCAGGGAAGTGCCATGAAGGAGCAATTTTCTTTTTTTTCCAGTTTACACAAAGGTGCTGTAAATGCTAGGAGTCACCTCAGACAGAGAAGCCAGGGCCATTAAAATGTGGGACGTTGTTGGGGTCTGACAGCTGCCTCCTGTCTCCCTAGGCCTGGGGCCAGCTGGAAAAGGCAGAGCACGAACGGGAGGCTGCTCTGCGGGCTGAGCTGATCCGGCAAGAGAAGCTGGAACTACTGGCCCAGAGGTTTGACCACAAGGTGGCCATGAGGGAGAGCTGGCTGAATGAGAACCAGCGCCTGGTCTCCCAGGTACCGCGTGCAGGGCTTGGCTCTGGGGGAGATGGAGGGAGGGCAGGGCTGCTGGCCCTGGGACCAGAGAGGGAAACTCGATCTCCTAAGCGACAGAAAAGTGTCAGATTAGTCTCCCAGGTGGCAAATGACGGTGGGAAGGGAGAACTGGTCTCCTAAGTGAGCGGTGGGGGAGGGGAATGGGCCTGATCTCCAAGGTAACAGGAGAGTGAGGTTGGTCTCCAGGGTAACTAGAGAGGACGGAATTAGTCTCTTCAGAAATAGGGAGAGTATTTAATTAGACTCTAAGTGACAGAGGAGGTTGTATCTGGTGTCCAGGGTAACTCGGGAGGATAGAATCAGTCTCCTAAGTAACAGGGTAGGGTAGGCCTGGTCCCCAGTCTCTAGGGCAATGGTAGGATGGGGACTGTTTCCTGAGTGACGAGTTTCAGGCTACAGATGTGATGGAGAAGTGTGGGGCTGGTCTCCAGGGTAACAGAGGAAGATGGGGCTGGACTCCAGGGTAACTGGGGATGGTGGGGGCAGGGGCAGGGTAACAGATGGACGGCTGGGGCAACATGGGTGAGCGTCTGTGGCCTGGCCTGCCCTGCCCTGCCCCAGGACAACTTCGGGTATGAGCTGCCGGCAGTGGAGGCCGCCATGAAGAAGCACGAGGCCATCGAGGCTGACATTGCGGCCTACGAGGAGCGGGTGCAGGGCGTGGCCGAGCTGGCCCAGGCACTGGCAGCCGAAGGTTACCATGATGCCCGGCGTGTGGCCGCCCAGCGTGACAGCGTCCTGCGCCAGTGGGCCCTGCTGACCGGGCTGGTGGGGGCCCGGCGGACGCGGCTCGAGCAGAACCTGGCCCTGCAGAAGGTCTTCCAGGAGATGGTGTACATGGTGGACTGGATGGAGGAGATGCAGGTGGGGCCGGCCCCGGGCGGGAGGGTGGGCATGGTGGGCCGGGACAGCAAGGGAGGGCTGTCGACACTGAAAGTGTTATAAGGGAGCTGGAGAGGGATGGAGAGAGAGAGAGATGTTGACAGGGACAAGGAGATTGAGACAGAGATCAGAGTTCAAGAGATGGTTTGGAGGAGCAGAAGAGTAATCCAGGACAGTGCGGGGTGGGGCTGGCCTGAGGGCCAATGCCAAGCATGTGCTCAGTGCTGCCCCCTCTGGTAGGCTCAGCTGCTGTCCCGCGAGTGCGGGCAGCACCTGGTGGAGGCCGAGGACCTGTTGCAGAAGCATGGACTGCTGGAGGGGGACATCGCGGCCCAGAGTGAGCGGGTGGAGGCTCTCAACGCTGCTGCCCTGCGTTTCTCTCAGCTGCAGGGTGAGTTTGGGCTTGGGGGTTGGGTGGAGACTGTCAGGGCTGGTGCTCATAGAAACTCCTAAGAGAGAGTATGAAGCAGTGAGCTCCCTGTCTTTGGAGGGATCCAAGCACAAAATAGGATCACACTCCATTGGGGATATCATGGGGGAAATTATTGCTTGGAGTGGAGGTTAGACCACATGACTTCTTCCTGCTTTGAGATTCTGCAGTCATTTTTATCGAGCACTTATATATATATTTTTAAGATTTTTATTTATTTATTTGACAGAGATAGACACAGCGAGAGAGGGAACACAAGCAGGGGGAGTGGGAGAGGGAGAAGCAGGCTCCCCGTGGAGCAGGGAGCCTGATGCAGGGCTCAATCCCAGAACCCTGGGATCATGACCTGAGCAGAAGGCAGGGGCTTAGTGACTGAGCCACCCAGGCGCCCCTATCGAGCACTTGTCTTATGCTAAGCCCTTCACAGCCAAATGTCAATGAATACCATAAAAAGACTGTGTAAGGTAATATATAGTCAGGGCCTGTTCGGCAGCAAATGAAAGAAGTATCAGTTAGCTTAAGGAGAAAAGGGGAGTCACTAAAATGTCCAGAGAGGGGCAAGTTCAGCTTCAGGCATGGCTGGATCCAGGGATTGTCCCATGATGCTTTTAAGACTCCGTTTCTCTGACTGTAGTCTCTGTGTTTGTGTCACTGTTGGGCCGTCCCTCCTGTTGTGGTATAAATCTGGGGTCATTCAGCCCTGTGTTTACATCCTAGCAACTTAGACCCAGCAGGAGACAAGCCCCTCTCCTCCAATATTTCTGACAAAAAGTTCAAGGAAAGCTTTCATTAGCCCACTGTGGGTTCCCTCCCCTCTGCTCAGCCAAGCATTGTAACCCCCGGCTCTCCAGTGAGCTAACTGGCCACATCTATGTGACATGGCCACCCCGGGGCCAAGCGTAGGGTCAAGCTCTTTCCAAAGACATGAACCAAGGAAGAGGAGGGTGGGAAGCCATTACCAGCAGCAGGGGCGTGGATGCTGATAGGCAAGACCAAGACTGGCTCTGATAAGGTTCTCATTGTATTGATGCCGATACCCTCCAGTCACAGACCAGAAGGAATCCCCCTGTGGTCAAATCCAGTTGGGTTTGTCAGCTCGTTGCACACACCCTGGGAAACCCTGGGGCCTCTCAGTAGGAGGGTGTCAGGACGGGCTTGTTATAGGATGTGGGCTGGCGTTAGGGGATTTGGGCATGATTTGTGCAGTGTGTGTTGCTGCGGGTTGCACACTGTCAGGAGGCAGGAGTAACTAGGTGGTTGCTCATCTTAATCGTTTGTATCCAGGCCGTGGGAGGAACAGGAAATGGTAGTGGTCATTCACCTGAGCTGGGTGAGGGGGATGGCTGGCGGTTTCTGTGGCTTGCACAGTGACCTCTATTCTGTGTGCGCTCTGACATGATCATGGAAGGGCCTTGTTTCCATCCCACTCCCTCGTGGTCGCAGAGTGGCCTTGTCTGAAGCTGGTGTCCTGAGAAACTGTATGCTAGTCGCCAATGCTGCCAAGGCTGCTTTTTGCTTTCTTGCAAAAGAAAAGGAAAGGGGGCCCCTGGCTGGCTCAGTGGGTAGAGCATGCAACTCTAAATCTCAGGGTCGCGAGTTCAAGCCCCACATTGGGAATGGAGCCTACTAAAAAAAAAAATTAAAAATAAATTATTAACGGGCACCTGGGTGGCTCAGATGGTTAAGCGTCTGCCTTCGGCTCAGGTCATGGTCCCAGGGTCCTGGTATCGAGTCCCACATCAGGATCCCTGCTCAGCGGGGAGTCTGCTTCTCCCTCTGCCTCTCTCTCTCTCTGTCTCTTATGAATAAATAAATAAAATCTTTAAAAAAAAAAAAAAAAGAAAGGAAAGGAAAGGAAAGGAAGGCCCAGAGCTGTAGAGCTAAGAGGGTTCCAGGCTGGCCTTTCTCACTCCTGTGTCTGGAACCTCAGCCCTTGGGAATCTTTTTTTTTTTTTTTTTTTTTTTAAAAGTTTTTTTTTTTTTATTCATGAGAGACAGAGAGAGAGAGAGAGAGAGAGAAGCAGAGGGAGAAGCAGGCTCCCAAGGAGCAGGGAGCCCGATGCGGGACTCGATCCCAGGACCCCGGGATCATGACCTGAGCCGAAGGCAGACGCCCAACCGTCTGAGCCACCCAGGCACCCAGCCCTTGGGAATCTTGAAACATCGGTAGAAAAGGCAGGGACTGTCTGGCTTGCAGGCTGGTGCGGAGGGGCGGTTCTCACCCTCATGGGCTGAGTCCAATGGGGAAGTCTTCTTCCAAGCCCCATCGGGACATGGCCACCCTGGTTCAGCCCCTCGCCCACATCCCTACCCCAGGAGACGCTGTTGGGACCCTCTCCTTCCCCTTTTGGATGTTTGCCCCAGGAGCCTCCCTCTGCTCTTTGCGAGATCTTGGCGCCAGGTGGCAGCCAGCAGGCACCACACAAACGGCAAAGAGGCTGGTGTGGGGTCTGTGTTGTCATGGTGATGGGAGGCCATGCTGCCTGATACGGGGTCCGAAGGTTGGGCCTCCCGGTCTGCCACTTCTTAGCTGATCCTGGGCAAGTGGCTTCCTTCCCCCAACCTCAGTTTCTTCATCTGTAAGATGGGGCTAGTAACGATACTGCCCCACAGGGTGGTTGTGAGGATGAAGCGACACTGTGCCAGAGTCAGGTCTGGATACACGGATGCCTGTTGCTGTTGATTATTCAGTTGGATGCCGTGGTATTTGGGTCAGTTTCAGCGAATGTCCAGAATTCCAGAAATGGCGCATTCCATCTAGGGCAGCGTCTCTCACAGGGTTTTGACCCAGTAAGAAATACGTTTACCTCCTGACCCAGAGTTCACACGCACGCATGCACATACAGGCACAAAGGTTTTATGAAACAATACCTCCTCTTGCCCCGTGTGTTGCATCCTGATATTTTCTATTCGTTCTATTCTATTCGATTAAAGAAATGCTGAGCCATTAAGTTAATTTCACAATTCTCTCGTCACAAACCAGAAGTCTAGGAGGAAGGCAAATGAACTATTTGAAGAAAAAAGGGAGTTCAGGTCATCCCTGGAGTTAAGAGATAAGGTAACAGAGGACGAGAGGGGGAACCCAGAAAATTGCTTAAGAATAGAGACATTTGGGCGCCTGGGTGGCTCAGTCGTTAAGCGTCTGCCTTCGGCTCAGGTCATGATCCCAGGGTCCTGGGATCGAGTCCCACATCGGGCTCCCTGCTCCGCGGGAAGTCTGCTTCTCCCTCTCCCACTCCCCCTGCTTGTGTTCCTGCTCTCGCTCTCTCTCTGGCAAATAAATAAATAAGATCTTTAAAAAAAAAAAAAAAAGAATAGAGACATTTCCCACTGCCTAGCTGGCTCAGGGGTAGAGTTCGCAACTCTTGATCTTGAACCCAGAGATCAAGAGTTGCGAACTCTAAGTTCGAGCCCCACGTTGGGTGTAGAGATTACTTAAAATAAAATAAAAATAAAAAGAATAGAGATTAAAAAAAAAAAGAATAGAGATGTTTCATTTGGTCCAGTCCTGAAGGAAACACAATTTACCCTAAAACATAGAGAGTCTAGGATTCTCTGAATCTCAGTTTCTACCCAACATTCAATCAGTAATAAGTCACCATTTTAATTAGCTACTGCTCTGGGCTCCACCCACTGCTGGGCAATGGTGGGGACCCAGTGTGACGGAGACAGCCCCAGGCCCAGCCCTCATGGGGCTCCCAGTCCAGTGGGGTTAGCGCCGGGATGGGGGGAGTGGTGCACAGGCTGAGGGCTCAGGGCTGGGATGGGGGAAGCAGAGAAGCCTGGGGGAGCCAGAGAAAGCTGCCTGCTCCAGACAGCGTATCAGGGAAGGCTGCCCGGAGGAGGGGACGCGCAGCCTGGCACCAAGGACCGGGCAGGTAGCCTGCACCTCGCTCTCGGGCGCCCCCTGGTCCGTGCCCAACCCGGGATCCTCCCCTTCTCCTGGCCCAGGCTACCAGCCCTGCGACCCGCAGGTCATCTGCAACCGCGTGAACCACGTGCACGGCTGTCTGGCGGAGCTGCAGGAGCAGGCGGCGCAGCGGCGCGCGGAGCTGGAGGCCTCGCGGAGCCTGTGGGCGCTGCTGCAGGAGCTGGAAGAGGCCGAGAGCTGGGCCCGCGACAAGGAGCGCCTCCTCGAGGCGGCGGGCGGCGGCGGCGGCGGCGCGGCGGGCG
>NC_058418.1:12527602-12591428 GCF_002201575.2 Neomonachus schauinslandi | reverse complement strand
AGGCCCTGCGGCGCGGCGAGGAGCTGGCTGCGGCCGGCGGCGCCGTGGGGCCGGGCGCCGAGACGGTGCACCTGGCGGGCCTAGCGGAGCGCGCGGCGAGCGCCCGGCGGCGCTGGCAGCGGCTGGAAGAGGCGGCGGCGCGGCGCGAGCGGCGGCTGCAGGAGGCGCGGGCGCTGCACCAGTTCGGCGCGGACCTCGACGGGCTCCTGGACTGGCTTCGCGACGCCTACCGCCTCGCAGCCGCGGGCGACTTCGGCCACGACGAGGCGTCCAGCCGCCGCCTGGCCCGCCAGCACCGCGCGCTCACCGGGGAGGTGGAGGCGCATCGCGGGCCGGTGGGCGGCCTGCGGCGTCAGCTGGCGACACTGGGGGGCGCCAGCGGCGCCGGGCCGCTGGTGGTGGCCCTGCAGGTGCGCGTGGTGGAGGCGGAGCAGTTGTTCGCCGAGGTGACCGAGGTGGCAGCGCTGCGGCGCCAGTGGCTGCGAGACGCCCTGGCGGTCTACCGCATGTTTGGCGAAGTGCACGCGTGCGAGCTGTGGATCGGGGAGAAGGAGCAATGGCTGTTGGCCATGCGCGTGCCCGATTCGCTCGACGACGTCGAGGTCGTGCAGCACCGGTGAGCGCGCCCTTGTGGGACTTCCGGCGGCCCCTTCCTCACGCAAGCAGTCTCGCCTGCCTTGGTTCAGCAGTGCCCACTTTCGCTCCGCGGGCACCGGGGTTCCGGGGGAATGGGAATGATAGTAGTTCCCACCTCACGGCTGGCGCGTGATGAGTACTTGTAGAACACTTAGCAAATGTCTCGGTACAGGGAGCATTTCAGGAGCGTTTGCTGTTACCATGAGGCTTGCATTCACCTGGCGGGAAATTAACGTGAGCTTCTCCAGAGACACCCCAGCCTGGCCCCTCCCCTGGGACTGCCACAGTTCCCACACAATTGTCACCTCCCTAGCTCATGAAATAGTTCCGACCCTGTCACTTCCTCTTCCATCATCCTCACCCTGCTTGACGTTTCTTCATAGCACTTAACCACCTGGTGACACGTGAGATGCTGACTCGTCTGTTGGCTGACTTAGTAATGAGTTGTGAAATTAGTGGATGACCCCTTGTATTCATCCACTCATTCGTTCAGTTGGTAGTTACTGAGCTCTTGCTGCGTTCTAGGGCTTGTGCTGGGCATGGTTGACACACAGGCCTGGTTCCTACCCTTGCTGTGCCCACACTTACCCAAGTCACAGCTTTGGGCATTGTTTTAAAGAGGGGAGGACTGTGCCCAGCTTTAAAAAGATCTCCCTCGCTGCCATGTAGAGGGTGTGTTGGAGGGGTTGAGAATGGTGGCTGGGAGCCCAGAAAGGCAGCTGGGATGGGACCCCGGGTGGGAGGGGACAGGAGTGGACCAGGGTAGGAGGCCAAGTGGAGAGGCCATGGGGGTGAGGAGTCTGGGGAGGGGCGTTGTCCAAAACAGAGCCCAGAGCTGTGGCCTAGGGGATGGTGGGGCTGCCCCTGAGATGGGGACCCAGGGGATAAACAAATCTGGGGGAAGATACCGAGGCTGGTTTGAGTCACAGTGGCTGCAGGGAGCCCTGCAGAGGTGTCCGGCAGCTTTGAGGTTGCAGACATGTTCCAAAGGCACGAAGTTGAGGCTGCAGAGGCAGATGTGGGGGTCACAAGAACTGAGACCATGGGGATGGATGGGATGGCCCAGGCAGGGTGGGAGAGAAAGGTAAGGGAGTTCAGGACAGAGGCTTGGGGGATGTAATGTTTAGGGGGCAGGTAGAAGGAGGAGGAGCTGGTCCACGGTCCTAAGAGTTAGAAGGAAATGCAGTTCAGAAGGCCAAGAGGTGGGCAGGCCCCCAGATCCAGGCCTGCCTGAGCACGACCATCCTCCTTCTACAGATTTGAGAGTCTGGACCAGGAGATGAACAGTCTGATGGGCCGTGTCCTGGATGTGAACCACACGGTCCAGGAGCTGGTGGAAGGAGGCCATCCCAGTTCAGACGAGGTGCGCTCCTGCCAGGACCACCTCAACTGCAGGTAGGCGAGGCCTGGGGCCTCACACCAGTCCTTACCCGTTCTTTCCATCATTCTTTTCCTCATTCATTCAACTGTCAGAAATCAAGAGTATGCGATTTCGACCCCCTGAGGTGATAATGGCCACCTAGGAAATCAGCAGAATCTTGGGGGGAAATGATAATACCCAGTGCTAGTGATGATGTGGTAAAATGAGGATACAATATATTTTAGCGGGTTATTAGTTTACTTGTATAGAAACGATTGGCTGAGTATCTACTATCTGCCAGGAATTTTTCTAAGCACTTTATTTGCCTGGTTTTATCTTCCAATATCCCAATTTCCATAGTCAAGTTTCCAGAATTCAGAACTCTAAAAATGGTAACAGATTGGGGCGCCTGGCTCAGTTGTTAGGCGTCTGCCTTCGGCTTGGGTCATGATCCCAGGGTCCTGGGGTCGAGCCCCGCGTCGGGTTCCCTGCTCAATGGAAGACCTGCTTCTCCCTCTCCCGCTCCCCCTGCTTGTGTTCCTTCTCTCGCTGTGTCTCTCTCTGTCGAATAAATAAATTAAAAAAAAAATGCTAACAAATTAATATCTTCCCCCTAGAACACTACCAGCTGTTCTTCCAATGAGGGTAGGGTTCATAGATGAAGACGCAGATCCAGGGAGGTGAAATCCTTAACATGATAACTCAATCCAGTAAGTAGGAGTCAAACCCAGTTCTGTCTGAATCCGGAGCTGGGGCTCTTGAGCACTTATATTGAGTCTTCTCAACAACCCTATGGGGCATAAATTGCCCCATGTTAGAGAGGGGGAAGCTGGGGCTCAGAGATGTGAAGACATTGGCCCAAGGTCAAACAGCAAGTTAGGAGTCAAGCCTGGATGTGAAGTTGAATTTGTCTGACTCCTAAGACTATTTTTAACTGCTGTGCAGTAAGATTCCAGTAACCAGGGATTTTAATTTTTTTAAATTTTTTATTGTTATGTTAATCACCATACATTACATCATTAGTTTTTGATGTAGTGTTCCATGATTCATTGTTTGTGTATAACACCCAGTGCTCCATGCAGAACGTGCCCTCTTTTTTTTTTTTTTTAAAGATTTTATTTATTTATTCATGAGAGACAGAGAGAGAGAGGCAGAGGGAGAAGTAGGCTCCCAAGGAACAGAGAGCCCGATGCGGGACTCGATCCCAGGACGCTGGGATCATGACCTGAGCCGAAGGCAGACGCTTAACCATCTGAGCCACCCAGGCGCCTGAACGTGCCCTCTTTAATACCCATCACCAGGCTAACCCATCCTCCCACCCCCCTCCCCTCTAGAACCCTCAGTTTGTTTTTCAGAGGATTTTATTTATTTATTTATTTATTTAAAGATTTTATTTATGTGTTTGACAGAGAGAGACACAGCGAGAGAGGGAACACAAGCAGGGGGAGTGGGAGAAGCAGGCTTCCCGCCAAACAGGGAGCCCAATGCGGGGCTTGATCCCAGGCCCCTGGGATCATGACCTGAGCCGAAGGCAGACACTCAACGACTGAGCCACCCAGGCGCCCCTTCAGAGGATTTTAAAGCCTCTTTAGCCTTGACTATCTCAAAGCAACAGGGCCTCAAATGATAACAACAATAATGATTTACAGCTTAGTAAGAGTGTATGCCAAGAGCTTTAGCCACATGATATCATTAAACACTCATTGAAATGGACATTATTATCCCCATTTTCCAGATGAGGAAACTGTGGATCGGAGGGAAATGATTTGCCCAAGGTCACATGGTGAATCTGGCCAAAGCAGAACCTGAACTTGCGTCCTTTTTTTTTTTTTTTTTAAGAGAGAAAGCACAAGAGGTGGGTGGAGGGAAAGACGGAGAGAGGGAGAGAGAGAAGCTTAAGCAGGCTTCATACCCAGCACAGAGCCCAATGCAGGGCTTGATCCATGACCCTTGAGATCATGACCTGAGCTGAAATCAAGAGTCAGATGCTTAGCCATCTGAGCCACCCAGGCACCCCTGAACTTGGGTCCTTCTGATTTCGGAGTCCTAATCTCTGCCCTGTGGCATGTCCATTCTAGAGGGGACAGAGAGACAGTGAACAAATAAACTAATAAATGAACAAGATCTTTAGAGAATTCTCGTGACCTGGTAGAACATAACCAGAGGGCTGGAGGTGATTTTAGATCTTGTGATCAGCCATGACATTTTGAGCTGGGCCCTCAAAGGGGTTGAGAAGGAGCCAGCCACAGGCAAGAAGCACAGCTGAGGCAGAAAAGAGCTTGCTATGTTCCCCCAAATTGTCCCCACTCAATAATAGTAGCGCACAAGTACTGTTTGACCCACTTCATAAATCATAACTCACTGGACTCTCACAACACTCCTAGGAGGTAGGTGCTGTGTTAGATGCTATGATCGCGTCCATTTTACTGATAGGGAAACTGAGGCACAGAGAGGGTTACTTGCCAAAGGGCAGGTCAGCTTTGACTCCAGGCAGTCCAGCTTGGACCACATACAGCCTATGAAGAGGAAGTGAAGCCTAGAGAAGTATCATCACTTGCCTGAGGGCACAGAGCAATACATAATTTTTTTTCTATTAACTTATTTTGGTATAGAACACATTTGCCTTTCCACCATTTGATCCTCAGCACCTGGCTCATGGGACGTGCTCAGTTTCTATTCACTGGACCCAACAGAGTATCTAATGTTGTCAGCCAGCACGTCTTACACGCTGGGTTCAACATCCCTCTTAAAAACTGTTAGGGATCCCAAAGAGCTTGTTGTTGTTGTTGTTGTTGTTTGTGAGTTGTATCTATCAATATTTACTATGTTGGAAACTGATACTGAGAAATGTAAAAATATTAAGTCATTTTAAAATCACAATCATAAACCTGGCTAGGTAAGATTTACTAAACATATGCCTCCCTGAAAATAAATAAATAAATAAAATCACAGTCATAACCCCAGGATGTTAACATCACAATGTTTTTTTTAAGTGAAAAATAACTACTTTTCAACACAAAAAATGTAGCGAGAAGAGTGGCTTTGTGTTGCATTTTTGCAGATCTCTTTGCTGTCTGGTTGAGGAGAAGGCAGCCAAGTTCTCGGGTCTGCTCCTGCGTTCAGTCTTGGTCATGCAGCCTCTGAGAGTTACACGGGACTCTGGGGACAGAATAGGAGAGAAAAGGCAAATAGCATCTTAGCGTTATTATAAAGATAGTTTTGACCTCGCTCAGATTACATTTTGAGAACTGCTGCTCTAAGCAAGTGTGCCTTGTAGGGTTTTATTTTACACAGGCAGAAAGTGGGGCTCAGTGAGATAAAGTGACTTTCCAAAGTCACACAGCGGCCGGGTTCTATCTCAGGTCGGTGGGCCCCCCAGGCCCTGGAGGAGTCCCCGTCCTCCTCAAGCCGCCCTCCTTACCCCCACCCCCACCCCCGGCAGGTGGAACCGCATCGTGGAGCTGGTGGAACAGCGCAAAGAGGAGGTGAGCGCAGTGCTGCTGGTGGAGAACCACGTGCTGGAGGTGGCCGAAGTGCGCGCGCAGGTGCGCGAGAAGCGGAGGGCCGTGGAGAGCGCGCCCCGAGCGGGCGGCGCCCTGCAGTGGCGCCTGAGCGGCCTGGAGGCGGCCCTGCAAGCGCTGGAGCCCCGCCAGGCGGCCCTCCAGGAGGAGGCCACCCTGCTGGCTGTGCGCTTCCCGGCTCAGGCGGCGCGGCTGCACCAGGGTGCAGAAGAACTGGGCGCCGAGTGGGGCGCGCTGGAGAGCGCCGCCCAGGCCTGTGGCGAGGCCGTGGCCGCGGCCGGGCGCCTGCAGCGGTTCCTGCACGACCTGGACGCTTTCTTGGACTGGCTGGTGCGCGCCCAGGAGGCGGCGGGCGGCGTCGAGGGGCCCCTGCCCGGCAGCCTGGAAGAGGCGGATGCGCTGCTGGCTCGCCACGCCGCGCTCAAGGAGGAAGTGGACCAGCGCGAGGAGGACTACGCGCGCATCGTGGCAGCTAGCGAGGCACTGCTGGCGGCCGACGGCGCCGAGCTGGGCCCGGGCCTGGCGCTCGACGAGTGGCTGCCGCACCTCGAACTTGGCTGGCACAAGCTGCTCGGCTTGTGGGAGGCGCGCAGGGAGGCCCTGGTGCAGGCACACGTCTACCAGCTCTTTCTGCGCGACCTGCGCCAGGCTCGCGCGGTGCTCCGCAACCAGGTGGCCGCCTCGGGGTTCACGCGGTGGGGGTTTGAGGCCGCGGGGGCTCGCGACGACAGGGAAATGTATGGAGGAGTGTTTGCAGGGACCACCGGGTTCGTGGCTCATCTGAGGTCAGTGGGATGGGGAGGGTATGTGGTATGGATCGCGGGTTTGTGGATCATCTGCGGTGAACATGTGTGGGCGTGTGCGTAACAGCATTGGAGGATTATTATGGGCGGACTGGTGTTTTATCTAATGCGGCTGACAGTTTGTGGAGTATCCCAAGTGAGTAAGGCACTTGGATATACGTTGCAGTGACTTCCCGGGTTTGTGAATTGTCCGGAAGGAAATAAGAGCGCGAAGTTGATTGGTGATGGTTAATGGAGGTCAAAGATCTTGGGGTGGATGATGGAGGGTAAAGATCATGGAAATAGGTAATTCAGGCCCAGAGGTTATCTGGATCAGCAACTGTTTGTGGCTTATGTGGTTGTGGGTGCTCAAATGAGCAGATAATCTTACTGGGAATGGCAATTTGCATGCCCTCTGGAGAGGGGCAGGGTTTATGGTTTGAGAAATCAAGTGAAGTGCCATCCATGGTTATCTGGGAACAGCTGATCCATTTGGAGGTCATTCTGGGATGGGAAGCAAGTTTGGGGATTTGGACAAGGTAGAACATCCCGTTCTCAGATTGTCCAAGAGTACCTAGCAAGCTTTAGAGATCATTTTAGAAAGGGTGACCCGGTTTAGAAAGCTCACCCGGTTTGAGGATTATCTGAGGGAGGACAGACAGGGAGCCTCTGGAATTCTGAGGCTACTGAATATGGGAGCGGAGGGGGCCTTAAGAGAACCTTTCTGGACCCCCCCGTCTCCATTTTACCAGTTAGAAAACTAACCCCAGAGAGGGAAAGAACTTCCTTGAGGTCACCCAGCACCCAGTTCAGGCTTCATGGATTAACGAGATATTTACCAAATGCCTTCTCTGCGCCAGGCACTAGTCTTAGGAAACAAAACACCAAATCCCACCTTCATGCAGCTGCCTTTCATGTGTGTGCGTCTGTGTGGGTGTGGGTGTGTGTGTGTGTAGAGGGGGAGAAAATGATAAACAAGTAAATGCATACAAAAATAATGTCAGGTATATGCTATGAAAAATAATAAAGCAGGATGAAGGGATATAGCTGGGGGTGGAGGGTGGTATTTTTTGGCGGATATTCAGAGACCTGAAGAAAGTGAAGGAGCCAAGCACGGGGTTATCTCGGGGGAGGGACTGCCAGGCAGAGGGCCTAGCATGGGCAAAGGCCCGGAGGTGGGATCCTGCCTGGCATGTTCGATGCTAGAGCACAGTGAGCAAGGGGGAGGACAGAGGGAGGCGGCAAGCCCGGCGGGCAGCGTCTCCCAGGTCCTGGAATGGAGCATGGCTGAGCTGAGCCCCACCCCTCCCCCCTCCCCCCCCAGGAGATGGCACTGTCGGGGCCGGAGCTCCCGGGCACGGTGGAGACAGTGGAGGAGGCGCTGAAAAGACACAGGGATTTTCTCACCACGATGGAGCTGAACCAACAAAAGATGCAGGTGGCCGTGCAGGCTGCCGAGGGCCTGCTGAGGCAGGGCAACGCCTATGGGGAGCAGGCCCAGGAGGCTGTGACCCGGCTGCTGGAGAAGTAGGTCCCTCAGACCCCAGGGGCACAGGGGAGGGATGAAGCGGCCAGGGCTCCTCCCTTTCCATCCCGATTTCCGCTTCTCTGTCCCTCTCTGGTTTCTCTTTAATTCCATACTGGTTTAGATTTGATTTAACTTGGTGTTTCGTGAAAAGGTAACTAACTGGTGATCAGAAACCCAAAAGATACAGAAGGATATGCAGTGAAGTTTCTCTGCCAGGCCAGCCCTCAGCCTGGGGTAGTTGGATGGGTGGTGAAAATGTTAACTTCGTTTCCTCAGTGCCCTGCCTCCGCCCTGCTGTGCTGGTCCCCAGATCCAGCAGCTGAAGGCCGGACACAGGTTCTGTTCTAGCTTTCCAGACGGGATGACGTGCCCTGCCATACTGGGTTTTTGGATATGGTGAATGAGCCCCTCCGGCAGGCCCCGGCGGCCAGGTTCCCTAGGAAGCTCGCAGAGTGTGTGTGTTTGTGTGTTCCTTTCATGCTTCCCTTGCACATTATCGGCCACCATCTGTCTCTCACCACTACCCTGTCTCTTGTCTGTCCTTGCACTAATTGGGCAAAGACATTGACTGAGTATCCACTGTGTGCCAGGCACTCTTCTAGGCTCCGAACAAAACACTTCCCCCTACCCCCCCCCCCAAAAAAATCCCAGCCCTCAAGTAGAGTCTTTCATAGGGGATCCTCCAGGCTGATTTCTATCATAGATGTTTCTGCCCCTTGTGGTGAGTCAGTGAGGGCCCAGTGCCCCTCCTTCTGTGCTTCCATCCAAAGCATGCCTGGTCACTCCACCACCATCTACAGCCTGGAGACCCCAGCCCTTCCTCTGTCTGGGGCTCAGGTGTCCTTTTCCCCTAAATTCATCTGGGACAAGGCTGGAATTTTCTAAGGGAAACTTTCATGGGGATTCTGGTCCTGAGGGTGTAAACTCATGATCTAGGGCTCCCAGTGCCAGGCCTGGACCTGCCCTTCCTTTACCCCACATTTCTTTTTTTTTTTTTAAAGATTTTATTTATTTATTTGAGAGAGAGTGAGAGAGAGAGAAAGAGCACAAGCAGGGGGTAGGGGCAGAGGGAGAGGGAGAAGCAGACTCCCGATGAGCAGGGAGCCTGATGCGGGGCTTGATCCCAGGACCCCGGGATCATGACCTGAGCTGAAGGCAGACACTTAACCAACTGAGCCACCCAGGCGCCCTAGCCCACACTTCCTGAGCACCTGCTTGCTGTATGCCAGGCTCTGCAGAAGGAAGAGGTGGGGCCTGGGGGACTGCCCATTCTGTGATTTTCCTCTTCCTTCCTTCCTTTTCTGTCATTAATTGCTCCTTTCATTCTATCATTTATTCAGCTAATTAAACAGGTACTGGGTCCATGCCCCGTTCCAGGCCCTATGGAGGAAAATGCTGGGCATGCACCAGTGACCAGGACAGTACACGATTCCTGCCCTCACAGAGCTCACATGCGGTCTGACAAGGGCAGCCTGGAATGGTCAGGACTGGGATGGGAGAAATACAGGGGGTTGAGGGAGCCCCGAGGGGGCATCTGCCATAGGCTTGTGCTGGATGAGGCTGGGAACACACCAGGAACCGAGACCAGTCCCAATCCCCACCCCGCCTCACCCTCAGGCTGCAGTTCATTTGTCTAGGGACAAGTTTCCTACCCACCAGAAGTCATAAAACATCCATTTGCTGGGGCCTGCGGCTCTACCCCTCACCCCGGAAGATGCAGGGCGAGTCACTTAGTTCCTCCCTGTGTCTCACCTCACCTGAAACCTGGACCCTTCCTGTGTGTGTGAACTGCTTGACTTACCCAGGGTCACAGCCAGGAAGTGACCCAGCCCGGATATGAAGGATGTGACCTCTGTTGTTTTCTTGCCCTCCGGGAAAAGAGGTATTTTCCTCATTCCTAGGAATGATGTTTGCAGGTTGGCTGGTAAAGACCTGTAGGGATTATGTCAGTTCAATTTCTGAGGCATTTCCTATTTCCTGGCTCCTGAGCTGAGTCTGGGCAGAAGGGAGTTAGTATTTTGCTTGTCTCTGAGTTGTCCTGTTCCTCTTTCCAGCTGCGCCCCTGGTTCTGAGTGACTTTTCTCTCCCTCTTTGCCTCCGTTTATCTGTGTATCTCTGTGTCTCTGTTTCCTTCTGTGTCTCTCTCTGTTTTTCTCTCCCTCCATCTGCATTTCTCTGACTCCGTGTTCTCTTCTGCTCCTTTCTCTGTCTTTCCAGAGACTTTACCTTTGTTTCTGTCATCTCTCTTTCTCTCTGCCTTATGTCTCATTCATTCATTTGTTCATTCATTCATTCAAGAAATGTATACTGAGCACCTGATGTGTGTGAGGCTCTTTATCTAGGCATTGGTGATACATCTGTGACCAAAACAGAATTCCTGCCCTCATGGAATGACATCCTAGTGGGGGAGACAGACAAGATAAATAAGTAACATACAGCGTGTTAGATAGTGCTAAGTGTGAGAGAGAAAATTAAAGAAGAAAAGAAAGCCAGAAAGTATTGGAGAGCGATCAGGAGGGGCCTCACTAAGAAGGTGGTATTTAAGTAGATGTTGGGGGGGGCAGGAAGAGCATTCGGGCCAGAGGGACCTGCCAGTGCCAAGGCCCTGAGGTGGGAATGGCTTGTTCAAGGCAAAGGAAAATGGGATGTCCCCAGCCCCCCCTCCACCAGGACTTCTGGGCACTTTGTACTATGGGCAGGAGGCCAGGCTGCCTGGGGCTGCGGCCCCTGCTGGCTCCAGGGTGGCGGGGCTTGGGTCCAGCCCGGCCCGTTCACTCAGGCCAAAGGTCTGGCCCTGCTTGCCAGTGCACCTGCGTACCCTCTGATGTGGCTCTAGCCCCATCTTTGCCCACGCCCACTCTCTTCCCTTTCTCCAGCTCTGCTGCACCCTCCCATCTGGCTAGCTGTGTCTTTTACTCTGATATCATCTTGCCACCTCTCTGCCCTTCCCTCTCCCCATTGTCCCTGCCCCAACTCTGTCACCTTCCCTCCCTCTGCCTCCTCCACTCTCTCTCCTTGTCCACTGCTCTTTCTCTGTCTGTCTGTCTGGCACTACCCTGCTGCATTTCTTTACTTGTCTTTCCTTATTTCTTCTCTCCCTGGGTTTCTTTCTCTTTGTCTGTCTGGGGGTCTCTGTCAATCACTTCCTCTTGAGGTCTGTTTCTCCCTGTCTCTGGTCTTGTGTCTGTGTGTTTCTCTCTCTCTCTCTGTAGGCCTCTGCACCTCTCTCTCTCTTTCTCTCTGAGTCTGTCTCCCCCTCCTCTCTCTCTAGATGTCTCCTGATCTCTAAGTTAACTGTCTCTTGGTATCTTTACTCTGCAAGTCTCTTATCTCTCTGGGCTTGTGTTTCTCTGTCACTCTTTCTTTCTAAGTGTATTTCTTTCCAGGTCTCTCTCTCTGTCCCTCCCTCTCCCATACTCTCTCTCTTGCTCTTTCCCTCTCCTTCTGCCCCTTTCCAGCTCATCCCTGGCTCTGCCCTCACTGATGTTTCTTTGCCTCTCCCCCCAACCCCACCCTACTTTCTCCTCGTCCTCACTCTTACATATGCCCCGGGTTCCTAGCCCTGCCAAGCCCGATGCCTGCACAGCCCTCCTGCCAGTGCCCCCCCCCCCCCCCCAGGCTTGCCCCAGCCCCTATCTCCCCATCCCCAGGAGCCAAGAAAACCAACTACGGGCCCAGCAATGGATGCAGAAGCTACACGACCAACTTGAGCTGCAGCACTTCCTCCGAGACTGCCACGAGGTAGGAACTCCAGCTGTGCTGGGCGCGGTGACTTCTTTCCTAGGGAGGGAAGTGCTCCAGGGCTGAGGCGCCATGGGGGCGGGGACGCCCCGTCTAAGTGGGTCGTGGAGCGATGTGCATTCGGAGCCGCCAGGAGGCGCGCGGGTTCCAGCCTCAGTGCGCAAGCTCCGCAGCTCCCGCCTCCTGTCTCGCGGGGGGGGGGGAGGAGGGAGGGGCCCTGGGCACCCCTGGCAACGGCGCGCGTTCGCGCCTACGGATCCCGCGGGGACGCGCGGTGATCTCACCTTTCTCTCAGGAGATTTGTGAGAAGCGCCTTGCTGGGGAGAGTGGTGGGGAGGACGGGCGGGGGGGGGGGGGGGGCGCAGGCGTGGGTAGACCAGCTGCCCAGAACGCAACTTTGGTTAGAGACGGTCCAGAAGCAATCCTTCACCCCTTTAAAAGTGTCCAGGAATCAAGCTCTACCCCTTTAGAGATGATCTACACATCTGTAAGGATCGCCCCAAATCAGAGATGGTTCAGGATTCCCTCCCCATTAGAGACGGTTCAGGAGGCATGCTACCTCCCCCTCCTTCCCCTGTATTCCATAGAAACTGTTTTGGACCCCATAAAAGATCGCCCCATTAGAGATGACCCAAGAAACATTTTCCTAACCCCCAAAGATGATCCCGGCCTCATCCATCTACCCAGGATCATCACCACCCCCTCCAAAATGATCCAGTGCCTAAGTTTCCCCCAAACAAAGATGGTTCAGGAACCAGGCCCCAATTTCTCCTATTAAAGATGATTTGACACCCTCCACGGTGACCCGCCACGGGAGATTGTTCTCTCCACATATGACATGGACAAGGGCCTCCATACCTCCCACCTCCACATAACTCAAGCCCATTAGAGATGGGTCTGGGACTCAAGTCCACTAGAGATGGGTCTACGAACACGCTGTCTCCCTCCTCCCCAATGGAGATTGTTCTGGCAGTCCATCTTATAAGTCCATCTGGCAGAACATTTTATGAGATATTCCAGGACCCCTCCTATATCTCCTGTCTATATTCCTGAGATAGCCAGGAATCTGAGTCCCTTCTCATTAGAGATGGTTCAGGAGCCCACCCCACCCCCACCCCGTACTTCACAAAGCTGAGGTAGCCCAGGCCCCAGGCCCTCCCTCCTGCCCTTCGATTAGGTCCAGGAGCTCCTTCTCCCTCTTGTAAGATTGTTCTGGACCAAGTAGCAATAATCTGAGATGGCGCAGAACCACCCCCCCACACCCCCTATGCTCCTCAACCCCCCCAGCTGAGGCCCGGCAAGGAGGCGGGCACGGAGGCAGGCAGGGGGCGCGCGCGGGCGGGCGCGCTGCCGCGGCGCGGGGGCGGGGGCGGGGGCGCGCGTCCGCCGGAGTCTCAGCCGTCGCCACCGCTGCCACGGCCGTCGCAGTGAAGGGGACGAGAGCCCGCCCGCCGCAGGGACGCTCCGCCAACGCCGCCGCCACTTCAGGTCCCCGGGGCGCCCAGGGGAGGGGGCTGGCGCGCGTCCCCGCCGAGGTGTGCGGGGGAGGGGGCTCGGGCGCGTGCTCGCCCGCCGAGGCCGCGGGAAGGAGGGGCGCGGGCGGTGCGGGGGCGGGTCGGACCTGCGCCGGGACCCCAGCCCTGGGGAGGGGCAGCGAAGCTGGGAGCTGTCCGCGGTGCTGGTCGGGCGGGACTGAAGGGCTGGGTCCCAAGGGAGGGAAGCGGAAAAGGGGGGACTTCTGAGGCTACTCCGGAGGTAGTCTGGATTTACCCTGGGGTTTAAGGAGGTCTCATCGTCTCTAGGGGGCTCTCCTCTGGGTAACGGGGGGATCTGAATTTTGCCCTGGGGCTAGGGAGCTCTCAACCTTTTGAGGGGTTTCTTTCTTGGTTCTTGGGCCGTCTGTATGAGCTTTAAATGATGGGAGCGAATCACTTTTTCGGGGGTCTGCTTTGGGCGATGAGGGACTTGGATGTGTTCTGGGTTTGGAGGCTCTGATTTGGAGGGCCGTTTCCTTGGTTGTTCCGGACCCTAGCTTTGCCCTCGGTGATGGGGGTCAATCACTTTGGGGAGACTTTACCTTAATGACGAAGTACCATCTCCTTTCCGGGCTTTGCCTTCACTGTGAGCTGTGGCTGCCATTGGCGAGCTCTTCCCTGTGTCAGAAACCTGTGAATTGAGTTGGAGGGTTCACTTGGCTCTAGTGTGTGTGTGTGTATGACGGAGTCTGAAGCTGACCTGGACCCCTAGGGAGCACATGCTCCGGGGACACAGGGTGGGGTTTAGCCGGCTCAGGATTTGTCCTTGGCTATGACTGCATTTGACTCCCAGATCGAGCTAGAGTCTTTTTTTTTTTTTTTTTTTGGAGGGGGGAGGAGGGGGGTCTTGTGACGGGGGGGGGGGGGGGAGGAGCAAAATGTCCCAGGTGCTAGGTTTGGTCATGAGTGGGTGGGGAGATTCCGGCTTGGGGGATAACTCTTATGGGGGGGGGGGCCCAGAAGGCAGCTTTGGGATTGGTCCTACTCAGGATAATGAGGGGGGTTATTCTGTGCTTGCATTTTGGGTGACTGGTCTTGCTGGTGAGTGGGGGAAATACAACTGGCTTTAGTTTGGGAGGGGGGCTGGCTTAGCAAGGTTCTGTCTGATCCTGTTGAGGAGTCTGGGACTAGATTTTGGGGTAGGCTCATTTTGGGGAGCCAGAAGGTGGCCCTGTTGCTTACATTTGGGAGGTTGGCTTTGGCTGGGGGCTGGAACTAGTCATGGTTTGGGGGAACTGCAGTCCTGGAGTGCCAGGGCTGAATATGGGAAGTCCTGTGGGATCCTTAGGGAAGCTGGGTTGTGGGGGATGGGTTTACCCCAGATTGGAGGGCTGGTTTGGAGGGAACTAAACTTGGCTATGGTTGGGAAGTTGTTTAGGGGTTCATCTGGCTATATTGGGAGGTTAGAGCTAGATAAGGGCTTCATTGGATACCCTTGGGAATGGTTTGAGAATGTTGAATTGATCCTTACTGGAGGTGGCTAAGACTGAATCAAAGGGTCAAAGGGTTGTTATTGGGAAGATGGTGCGGGAAGCTGGGGCTAAATTAGGAGTTAGCTAAATTAGGTGGAGGTCTAGTTTTGGAGAGTTGATTTGTCCCTCGGTGGGAGGAGGCTGACTGGCCCAGGAGCTGTGCCTTTGGGGGCTTATGAGGAGTTGAGAAGGGCTGCCCTGAGGACAGGGCAACTAATTTTGGGCATTCTGGGGGATGCCCATCCATCCTCCACCCCCTAGGAAAGAGCTTGAGCTGTGCTCCCCCCTCCCCCAACAAAGACCTTATTGCAAAGGCTCTTCCATTCCTTCCTCCCTCCCTACCCCTAAATCTAGCTGCCTAGGCTTTGAATCTGGGACTTTCTGGAGGGGATAGGGGTACTGTGCCATGTTGGGGGAATCAGCTGAGCTCTTCTCCCTGTCCTGCACAGCTGGATGGCTGGATCCATGAGAAAATGCTAATGGCTCGGGATGGCACGCGGGAAGACAGCCACAAGCTGCATAAGAGATGGCTCCGGCACCAGGCATTCATGGCTGAGCTGGCTCAGAATAAGGAGTGGCTGGAGAAGATTGAGAGGGTGAGGATGTAGAAGGTCCCTCTGCCCGTGCCAGGTGCTGGAGGCCTCCAGGGGACCTACATCTCAGTTCCTGAACCCTCCACTGCCGCCCTGCCATTCCCACCCCTCTGAACCCTTTCAGATCATTTCCACATCTGCTTCTAGCTGTGGCCGTGAGCTTCAGTTTTGCCATCTGTAAAATGGCTAGCATCTCTTCTGCATGGTGCCCATACCCTCCTGGTTGTTAAATATTTTACCCCTTCCTGTAACCTCCCCCACCAGGTTTTCTTCCACTCCACTTGGAGCATCTAGGCTGGAAGGTCAAGTAGACAGGCTGGAGCAGTCCTGGGAGACCCAGGGTTAACGTGAACTTTGCATTCCTCCAACCCTGGAGTCTGATTGTGTCTATGCCTCTTACCAGTTGTGGGCCTTAGCAAATTGTGCTAACCTCTTTGAGCCGCAGTTTGCTCTGCTTTAAAATGAAGGAAATAGGGGAGCCTGGCTGGCTCAGTCGGAAGAGCATTTGACTCTTGATCTTGGGGTCGTGAGTAGAGATTACTTAAATAAATAAAACTTAAAAAAAAGAAAATTAAATAAGGAAACAATGAACACTGCTACTTCCATAGGCTCTTTTTTTTTTTTTAATGTTTTATTTATTTATTCATGAGAGTCAGAGAGAGAGAGAGGCAGAGGCAGAGGGAGAAGCAGGCTCCCCGCCTAGCAGGGAGCCCGATGCGGGACTCGATCCCAGGACCCCGGGATCATGACCTGAGCCAAAGGCAGA
The DNA here is from genome assembly GCF_002201575.2 of Neomonachus schauinslandi. Classification (NCBI taxonomy): domain Eukaryota; kingdom Metazoa; phylum Chordata; class Mammalia; order Carnivora; family Phocidae; genus Neomonachus; species Neomonachus schauinslandi. The sequence continues at coordinate 12,575,494 of NC_058418.1, read as the reverse complement.
CGCTTAACCATCTGAGCCACCCAGGCGCCCCTTCCCTGGGCTCTTAACGCAGTGAAGTCCTTATACAAGGCCAGGCACCTAGGAGCATAATTGCTATGGTATTGTTATTTTTAATATATACTCTACCATATGGAGCTCTAGGCCATCAAAGGAGCTTGACTTCAGTCTTGGAGGAACCCAGCCTCAACTCCCAAAACTGATCCCTACTCTTGTTGAACCCCTAGACCTACAGCCCTCAGTACCCCCACTCTTCTGATGCAAAGGGGACACCCAGGTCAGCCTTAAACCCACTGATGCCCCATAAATGGTGGCATGGGCCAAAGCCACACTGAGTTTAATGGAGGTTCATTCTTTCTGCTTCTTTTGCTCTCCCTCTATCTCTTCTGTCTCCATCTCTCTCTCTCTCTCTCTCTCTCGTCTATCTTTCATTGGTCCTCTTCCCATGTTTCTGACTTTATGGGCATGTCCCTGTGTCCATCACTCTATGTCTGTCTGTCTCTTGCCTCATCTTTCTCCCCATGCATTGCTTCCTTCCATCTCTGGGCCTGTCTCTGTCTCCATGTCTCCCCCAGTGTCCCATTGCCCCCATACTTCTCTGTCCCTCCCCACCACGTGCCCCCTCCTGATCATTTCCTATCTCCCACCTGTCTGGGGCAGGAGGGCCAGCAACTGATGCAGGAGAAGCCAGAGCTGACAGCCTCGGTGCGGAAAAAGCTGGGTGAGATCCGGCAGTGCTGGGCCGAGCTGGAGAGCACCACCCAGGCCAAGGCGCGGCAGCTCTTTGAGGCCAGCAAGGCCGACCAGCTGGTGCAGAGCTTCGCCGAGCTGGACAAGAAACTACTTCACATGGAAAGCCAGCTGCAAGACGTAGACCCTGGCGGGGACCTGGCCACCGTCAACAGCCAGCTCAAGAAGCTACAGGTATGGCCTGGCTGACCCAGACAGGGCCTCTGCATGCCACCGGGGGGCCCGAGTCGGGGTCAGACGCCGTTCAAGGTATTGCACACAGAGGGGATGTCATACAGGGGTTTATTTCAGATGCGTTACAAGGGCTGAAGAGCAGAAAGGGAGTACCGAGGGAATCCAATTAATAGTAACTCACTGCTTCCGGCAACCCCAAGAGATTGGTCCCATGATTATCCCCCATTTTACCAATGGGGAAGGCGAGGCACAGAAGGTGAAGCACCCTGCCCAAGGACACACAGCTAGCCGGCGGCTCCCTTGGGACGCGGGGAGGGCTCGGGGAGCAGACGCAGCACCTGCATTATCTCGGCTCCTAGCTGGCCTCTAGTCAGTGGTCAGGATCTGGTCGTTTGTCATGACCGGCTGAAGACGCGAAAGCGGGCGTTGCTTTTCACCTTCGGGATGTAACAGCTCCTGCCTGCGTGTGCCAGGAACAATGCCTGACCACCACGGGAAACTGAGCCTCCAGGAGGTGAACTTACTGGCCCAGGGGAGCCAGTGAAGAGCCTGGATTCAAATCCAGGACGCTTGACTCTTCACCGCTCCTTTTGATACATCTCCTTCAGAGTTATGCTGCTAGAGGGGGCTTGGCATAGGATCTGGGGGAAAAAAGAAAAAAAGAAGTTAGCCAATAATAAAAGCATAAAAACGCTGATTAGAATCTATTCATTCATTAATGCAGCACATCTTTACTGAGCACCGACTGTATGCCAGGTGCTCGTCTCGGTGCTGGAAAGTAGCAGTGGGCAAAAGTGCGCCTTCATGGGGCTCACGTTCTGGTGGGGGAGACAGACAAAGGAGCAAAGAGACACACAGATCTGAACCTGATGCTAGTGATGTCATTGCTTTATACAAAGCAGCGGCCCTCACATGGCCTTGGTCTCCAGGACACCCTTCCCCTCTTAGAAATCGTGGAGACCCCCCAAGAGCTTTGGTTCGGGTGCATTATACCTATTGATATTTACTGCACTAAGAAAACAAAGGATTCATGTAAAAACAACGGTAATGAATCAACTTTTTGATATTAATCCGCGAGCGTTCTTTTATGAAGAACAACTCTATTTTCCAAGCCAAAAGAAATATTAGGAGATTGGCACCCTTTCCAGTGCTGCAACTCTTTCGTGTCTGGCTTAATAGAACATTCACACCTTTGCTTCTGCACACGTTCTGTTTTCTGTGGCAAAAGCACGGATCATATGGTCCCCGACTGAGCCGCCCAGGCGCCCTGCATCTTAGTATTTTAATAAAATAGTTGTAACCTTGCAGACCCCTTGGAAAGATGTTGGGGATGTAGTGAGCTCTCAAGAAATGGGGATCTGTGGGGTGCCTGGGTGGCTCCGCCCGTTAAGCGTCTGCCTTCAGCTCAGGTCATGGTCCCAGGATCCAGGGATCGAGCCCCATGTTGGGCTCTCTGCTTAGCAGGAAGTCCGCTTCTCCCTCTCACTCTGCCTGATGCTCCTCCTGCTTGTGTGTTCTCTCTCTCTCTCTCTCTCTCTCTCTTCCTCTGTCAAATAAATAAAATCCTGGGGCGCCTGAGTGGCTCAGTCGGTTAGGCGTCTGCCTTCGGCTCAGGTCATGATCCCAGGGCCCTGGGATCGAGCCCCGCATCGGGCTCCCTGCTCTGCGGGAAGCCTGCTTCTCCCTCTGACTGCTACTCTGCCTATCTGTGCTCTCTCTCTCTCTCTCTCTCTGTCAAATAAATAAATAAAACCTTTAAAAAATAAATAAATAAGTAAATAAGTAAATAAATAAATAAAATCTTGAAAAGTAAACATATTTAAAAGGAAAAGAAAAGAAAAGAAATGGGGATCTGTGACTGTCAGGGAGGGCCAGCCAGAAGCAGAAGGCATGCTCCACTGAGGACAGCTTGAGGAAGTTGGTATAATGGTCCAGTGCTCTGCCATCGCTGTCTTGAAATTCTTAATCAGATCTGAACGCAGGGCTCTGCATTTCCATTGTGTACCGGGCCCCACAAATTATGTAGCTAGTCCTGAGCCGAACCCATCTGGAAGCCAGAAGGCAGGGGAGGCGATTGGGGCGGTCTGTACAGGTCAGCCCCCTGGACCACAGAGCAGGGGAGAGAAGCTTAGACTCTGGGTCAGGAGGGGCACAAGAAGGCAAAGGAAGGCATCCAGTGCATTTTCCCCTATTACAGCATTGTTAGTGGTCTTACTGTGCTAAGTCACTCGTTGCCAGTAGGACTGTGGTAGACAGTGTGGCACCATGGTCAAGGCCCCGGAGGTGGGAGCCTGGCTGCCTAGGGTCAAGCCCTGGCTCTCTGACTTACCAACGGGGTGACCTAGGAATTAATTCTCGCTTTGTGCCTCAGTTTCTTCTTCCGTAACATGGGCATAACGATAGTACTGACCTCATGTGGACGTTGTAAAGATGAAAAGACAGAATTCATCTGGTAGTTTCAGAATTGCTGACTCAACAAATCTGAGTTTCGGTTTTTTGAATTTTCGGAATTTCAGGTTTTTAACATTTTTATTCTAATGGTCTTCAACGGGAGGGCGTTTATCATCACTCTGCTGTGTTCAAAGTTACTTGGTCATTATTTCCTGACCTTCCTTGTGGTTCTTACTTATGCGAACGTTGTTACCATTTGGAGCATTTCTCACCCCCTCCCCCCCCCACACACACATTTTGCTGCTTAAAAATGTATTTTGGGGGGTGACATATGGAACATTAATATAGTGCCAAAAGTTAGAATGGTCTTCCATTCACGTGATCTTGCCAAATAGCTTGTCCGAAGCCTGCTGCCATTTAATGCTCTCTCCCCAGTAGCCGATGAGAGTTCCTGTTTCTGCCCATACTCACCAGCACCTGGTATTGTCAGACTTCTTCGATTTTTTTTCCCAGTCTGATGGATGGGTGTTTGCGTTTGTATTTTTTCCTGTGACCAGTGAGCTTGAACATCCCTGTCTTTCTTCTGGCCGTTTAGGTTTTGGAGGGAGGATTTGGGGCCTCCTGTTCTTCCCACCCCATGGAAGGAAGCACTGTTCAAGCATTGTTCCTGGGAGAGGCCTAGGCCCAGCAGAGACAAGCGTCTGGCTGGGGGGTCACAGAGATGGGAGGCAGGGGCGGGCCCCAGCACAGGACTTTGCCCGGCAGAGGGAGCCCGAGGTGGCAGGGAGTGACTCAGTAGGCCATGGCCCCCAGATGGAGCCCAGCTGGGCCTCAGGAGCTGCCGCTGGGGAAGGGAGGGGCTGCCCAAGGCCCCCCCTGTCCCCAGGGGCCGCCTGAGAGCTCAGACGCTGGGCACAGGCAGGAGGGCGTGCGGCTGCCATCCAGCCGGCAAATTTCCTGGCTGCCGCACCCCTCTGGCCCTGGGGCCAGGCGGGGCTGGAACAGGCTGGTTTAGGCAGAGGGGGTGTGGATGTGTGAGCTGTCTGCCCCCTTGGCCTTTCTCTGGGCCTGTCTCTCTGTCCTGCTTCCCGAGATCCTCTGTGTGGAAACTCTGGGAGTTGCTGTCTCCCGTGTCCGTGTCTATATTTCTCTTACTTTCTCACTCTCTTCTCTTTTTGTTTCCATTCTCCATCTCTGCCTCTGTTCCTTGATCCCTGCATCCTCCTACATCCTCCCCAGCATCCCCTGCCCCAGCCGCTGCAGCAGGCTTCCTGGGAGCCCACCTGAGGGGTAGGCCACGTGACCCCGAGTCCTCTCTCAGAGCCTCCTGCCCAACTGGCCTTCCTGGCCCAGGGGCCAGATGGTGGCGTTCCAGGCCCGTGCTTGCCAGTCCTCAGGGGCCTGACCAGCTGGTCTGGCTCAGCCACGGGCTCCTGCCTGGGGAGGGTGGGGGTGGCTGGTCTCCTGCCATCTGAGGGGGAACGGCCAGGGGAAAATGCACTGGAGACTTTGCAGCTGCTAGGCTGGGTCCCTGGGGACTCCTTACCACCCACTCCACCCCCGCAACCCCCCCCCCCAACACCAAGCAAGGCTCTTTCTCTGGCCAAGGAAACAACCCCCCCCATTCTTTGTGTCATATGTCTTCCTGAGCTCAGCACGGCCTAGAGGGAGAGTTGGGGTACAGGAGCGGCACGGCCGGGGTTTGAAGCCCCATTCCACTATTGCGTGACTCAGGGCAAGTGACCCCACCTTTCTGAGCCTCCATTCTAGAGAAGCAGAGTGACTGAGAGCCGCTGGGATTTTGTGGTCACATGGCCCCGGGGTTCAAATTCCAGCTCTGGCAGTCTTTACTCTGGACCAGGGACTGCTCCTCAAGTCTCAGTTTCCCCGACTGGAAAATGGGCAGGTAGCAAGGTGGATCCAAGTAGGGATGAGAATGATCTGGGGGTCAGGGCTTGTGTGTTACTACCTACCACGTGGTTAGTGCCTGAGGGTTTTTCTCAAGTAGGCTCTTCTGGTTTTGATTTATTTATTTATTTTTTACATTTAATGTCGTTTTTAAAATTAAGATTTAATTCCATACCATAAAATGCACACTTTTAATGTGCACAAGTCAGTGGTTTTCGTGTATTTGCAAATCACTCCACCCCCCAAAAAAATTCCATTCCCATTAGCTCCCTCTACCAGTTTACGCCCTCTATGCATCTTCTTTTTGACTCTATAGATTTGCCTATTTTGGACATTTCACATAAATGGAATCATACAATGTGCGGTCCTTGGTGTCTGGCTTCTTTCACTTAGCACCCTTTTCAAGAGTCATCCTTGTGGTAGAATATAACAGTACGTCATGGCTCCTCTGGTTTTGATGTGTGTAAAGCTGGTTTGCTTTTTAAAATTCTTCATTTTTAATATGGCCCAGCATACTAGCCTGGTGATCAGTCCAACAAATGCAGTGAGCACACATTTACAGAGACCTACTCTGTACCAGGCACAGGGCCAGGCGCTGGGATCCAAGTGTGAACGAAACAAACATCCCCTGGGGCGCCTGGGTGGCTCAGTCGGTTAAGCATCTGTCTTTGGCTCAGGTCATGGTCCCAGGGTCCTGGGATCGAGCCCCGCATCGGGCTCCCTGCTCCGCAGGAAGCCTGCTTCTTCCTCTCCCACTCCCCCTGCTTGTGTTCCCTCTCTCGCTATGTCTCTCTCTGTCAAATAAATAAATAAAATCTTAAAAAAAAAAAAAGGAAGCAAACATCCCCATCTTCCCCCAACCCCTTCTGTTGCGAGGATTACATAAATTATTCCTGGTCCAGGGTGCCTGGGTGGCTCAGTCGTTAAGCGTCTGCCTTCGGCTCAGGTCATGATCCCAGGGTCCTGGGATCGAGTCCCACATCAGGCTCCCTGCTCGGCAGGAAGCCCTCTTCTCCCTCTCCCACTCCCCCTGCTTGTGTTCCTGCTCTTGCTATCTCTCTGTCAAATAAATAAATAAAATCTTAAAAAAAAGTAATCCTGGTCCAATGCTAAGAGCAGTGGCTGGTATGGAACAGGCATCAAGATGTGTTGCCTATCATTGCTGTGAGGGTAAGAAGTATAATGTGAAAAGTGAAAAGGCTTTCTTCTCCCACCACACACGCATGGTCCCACTCCCCGGGGGTGTCACTCTTTTTTTTTTTTTTTTTTAGATTTTTATTTATTTATTGAGAGAGAGAGAGCACGAGCAAGGGCCGAGGCAGAGGGAGAAGCAGGCTCCCTACTGAGCAGGAAGCCCGCAGCGGAACTGGATCCCAGGACCCTGGGATCATGACCTGAGCTGAAGGCAGACGCTTAACCGACTGCTACCCAGGCGCCCCATGGGAGTGTCACTCTTGTCACAGTTTCTTCTGAGTCTTGGAAATCTTCCATGCATACACACACATACATGTGACATAGAGACAGACCAAACTGAAGCTTGCCCTTTTCATTGGACAGAACACCCCAGGTGTCCTTTCTTGTCCAAGAATGTATGGATATACTGGTTGCATGGTATTCCATGGGGTGATTCAACAATCTATCTTTTTTTTTTTTTAAAGATTTATTTATTTGAGAGAGAGAGAATGAGAGAGAGAGAGAGAGAGCACGTGAGAGGGGAGAGGGCCAGAGGGAGAAGCAGACTCTCCGCCGAGCAGGGAGCCTGATGCGGGACTCGATCCCGGGACCCCAGGATCATGACCTGAGCTGAAGGCCCTCGCTTAACCAACTGAGCCACCCAGGCACCCCTCAACAATCTATCTTTAACCAGCCCTCTGTCATGAGACCTCTGGGCTGTTTCTCTTTTTTTTTTTTTTTAAGATTTTATTTATATATTTGACAGAGAGAGACACAGTGAGAGAGGGAACACAAGCAGAGGGAGTGGGAGAGGGAGAAGCAGGCTCCCCGCGGAGCAGGGAGCCCGATGTGGGACTCGATCCCAGGACCCTGGGATCATGACCTGAGCCGAAGGCAGTCGCTTAACCGACTGAGCCACCCAGGCGCCTCTCTGGACTGTTTCTAATCTTCTGCTAGTATAAATAACACCGCAGTAGACATCCCTGTCCATATGCATTTGAGCCTATGTGCAAATATTTCTGTAGGAAAGAGTCCTCCAGGGGCGCCTGGGTGGCTGAGTCAGTTAAGCGTCTGCCTTCGTCTTGGGTCATGGTCCCATGGTCCTGGGATCGAGCCCTGCATTGGGCTCCCTGCTCAGCGGGGAGTCGGCTCCTTCCTCTCCCTCTGCCCCTTCCCTCTGCTTGTGTTCTATCTCTCTCTCTCTCAAATAGATAAATAAAATCTAAAAAGAAAAAAAAAAGAGTCCTCCAAGTAACATTTCTGGGCCAAAAGATGTACACATTAAAGTTTTTGAGAGATATTGCCAAGTTGTCCCCGTGAAAAGGCAGTGGACGCATCTGCACGTGATAGCGCTCTTCTCCCCACGTGGTCCCCATGATTAGGTATTATCAAGCTTTCTCACCTCTGCTAATCTGAGAAGTGAAAGATACTGTTTCATAGTTATTTTTTTAAGATTTCATATATTTGAGAGAGAGAGAGAGATAGAGCATCGGTGGCGGGGGGGCGGGGGCAGGGAGAGGCAGAGGGAGAAGCAGACTTCCCGCTGAGCAGGGAGCCTGATGCCTGGCTTGATCCCAGGACCCTGGGAGCATGACCCTAGCCAAAGGCAGACGCTTAACTGACTGAGCCACCCAGGTATCCCTCTCTTATAGTTATTTTAACTTGCATTTCCCTTAATGTTGAAGGAGGCTGAACATCTTTTTGTACATTTAATGACCACTGTACTTCTGTATCCTTTGCTCATGTTTGCAGGGAAGGATCCACGTAAAACGGGCGTTCAAAATATGTGGCATTCTTGCAAGAGTAGAAAAGTGTTAGTCCTGGAATTATTCCATCTCGGGTCATACGGCCACTTGGTGGGCAGATTATGGAGAGGTTTTCATGTAGTGGAGAACTGGAATTTATTAGCATTTCAGATTATATTTAAGAGTTTCCAGAATTTGAATGCATTTTGATTTTCTACACATTGCTGCAATGATTTTCCTAGTGAAAAAGGTTTTGGAGTGACTATTTTCTTTGATTTCTGCAGCTTGTGATTGTGCCTTTTGAAATTTCCTTTTATATGCTTTTGGCTTGTTACAACGTTTGATTTTTATCCATTTTCATGACTCCTACAGATTGTGAACTGTATCAGCTGGGACTCTTTGGGGTGCAGTTCATAGTACTTCAACCCACATTGACTTAGCTGATGGGAGGTTCTTGGCTCACGTTGCTGCAAAACCCAGGGGGTAGGCGGCTTCAGGCATGGCTGGATCAGTTTCTCAAATTATGTCCTCAGCAATCTGTCTCCGTTTCTGGGCCCTGCTTTCCTCTCTGTTGGCCTCATTGTCGGGAGCAAGTTGGCAAGTTGGTGGCAAGTTGCCCCCCAACCCCCACCCCAGGCCCATGTTCTACCTACTGAGGAACCCAATGGCAGAGTACCCTCCTGAGTTCACATACTTTTTCTGCAGAAGTGGGAAGGGTTTGGGGCGCCTGGGTGGCTCAGGTGGGTTAAATGTACAACTCTTCATCTCAGCTCAGGTCTTGAGCTCAGGTGGTGGGTTAAATGTACAACTCTTCATCTCAGCTCAGGTCTTGAGCTCAGGTGGTGAGTTCAAACCCCAGATGGGGTTCCACGCTGGGTGTGGAGTCTACTTAAAAAAAATAAATAAATAAGTTTAAAAAGTGGGAAGGGCTTTCCTTGGCTGATCTTAGGTCACACGCTATCTCTTACCCAATCCCCGTGGTCAGGATGGTTTCAGTGTTCTGATTGGCTAGTTTGGCTCATGTGACCACACTTGGAGCTGTTGGTTTTTTTAGTCGCCCCGAGCTCGGGTCTGAGAGGGGCGTAGGAGGTGCTGCAGAGAAGGCATGGACGGTGGGCTGGCAAAACTAACAGTTCTGCGCTACAGAACCTTGCAACAACAGTATTCACTTGGTTCTTGGGTTTTGACTGTTGAGTTGCAGTCATTTGCTCTAATCTGTTACCACTTAATTTCATTATTGTAATGTTGTTTTCTTTTATGGCTTTCCCCCATCTGTTTGGAGTCACACAAGTAATACGTAAATATATTCTTTGGGTTAAAGATCTTACTAACGTAGAAGTCTTCAGTGAAACATAAAGTCTCCCTTAACCGTACCTCCCATTCCCACACCCCGAAAGGAACCTCAGTTATGATTTGGTGTGCATCCTTCTAGACCTCTTTCTGTGCATTTACTAGCTACCTGTGTGGATTTTGAATATTTTTAATTTTTAATGTTTAATTTAAAAATTTTAAAAATTACATTTTATGGCTCAGACATCAAGCGCTTTATAAAAAAAATCCTATGTGACAAGTCTCTCCTTCACCCCCGTCCCCATTCACTGAGTTCTCATCCCCCGCCCATAGGTACCATCTGTGATTAATTTCTTGTTTACTCCAGGGAGGTTTTATGCATGTGCGACCCATGACAAATATATTCAAATGTATGTTCTAAGTTGCTTTTTTCTCTTAACAGCAAGTCTTGGCCATTATTCCATACTGATGTGGATTTGTTTAACCATTTCACTCTTGATGGGCGTCATGTTTGTTTTCAATTGTTTCCCGTTATAAACTCTGCTACAACGTGATCCTTGGGCGAACATCTTTATGCACATGTGCCAGTATTTCTTTAGTTATATTCCTAGAAGTGGAAGTGCAAGTGCTGGGTCAAAGCATATGAACTTTTTTGCATTTTGATAGGATCTGCCAAATTGCCTTCCAAAAAGGCTCTGCTAATTTACACCACCACCGGCCGACAGCGGCTGAATGTACCCATCTTGCATCTTTGCCAATAATAAATATTATCCGTCTTTTACATGGTTCCCAATCTGGTGAATAAGAAAGGGTACCTTGTTTTAATTTGTATTTTCCTGCTGATTAGTGGGACTAGGCATCTCTTCCATGTGCTTACTTTTATTTCTGTGTGTGGCCTGTTCACTCCGAGAGGTGCCTGTTCACATGGGGGCAGTCTTTTTCTTTGCCAGTGACATTCATTTGTGCATTGATCAAATCACAGCCGAAGACCTATTACATGCCAGACACTGTTCTAGGCTCTCAGGAATACAGAGGTCAACTGACACAACCCCTGCCCTCATGAAGCTCCCACTCCAGAAGCAGGAGACCAATAAAAAAGCCACAAGTAAAGACAGTATTGGCTGATGGTGGTAAGTGGAGACAGAGGAAGCAGGATAAAGGAAGTTCTTTGATTGTCAAAGAAACTAGCTCCTTGTTCTAATAATATGTGTTATGTTAAATATTTTTTTCAGGCTGTCATTTGCCTTCTAAATACATCTCGAAATTTTGGTTGATGCAAAAAAAGTATTTTATGTGGCCAAATTTATAAATCTTTCCCTTTATGATTTTTTTTTTCTTGGAAAGATTTTCTCCATCCTAAGATTATAAAAGCATTTGCCCAGGTTTTCTTCTGTGCCTTATGGATTTACTTATTCCATTTAAGTCTTTAATCCATCTGGAATTGTTTTCAGCATAAAGAGCAAGGAAGGGATCCAGCTAAATTGGTTAGCCAGTTGGCCCATGACCACTCGTTGAATAATCCATCTTTTCCTTGGGGATTTGAAATGGCATCTATAAAATGTATGAATTCTCCAGTGTATTTGGGTCTGCTTTTGCACTTTCTGTCTGTCCCTATGGCATACCAACTATTTAAATCACTATAACTTTATATTTATGACATTTGGAAAGGTTGGCTCTCTGGACAAATTACCTAACTTCTCTGGGCCTCAGTTTCCACCTCTGTAAAAGGGGAATATCACCAAATTTGAAGGGTGGTTCTGAGAATGAATGAATGAATGGGCCGCTTTAGCTCAGGGGGCCAGGTAAGCCTCTTTTAGAAGCTAATGTTTGAGCTGAAATCTAATTGACAAGGAAGAGCATGCCTGTTAGAGGGAATAACAAAGGCAAAGGCCCTGAGGCAGGAACTAGTTTAGTGTGTGGCGGTTATCAGTGAGGAGCCTAGCGCTTCCGGAGGGGATTGAGCGGGGGCCGAGTGAACCCCTTGCGGAGGGGTTTGGCTGTCACCATAAAGGTACTGGGGAAGAGCGGATTGGGAGGGAGGGTGGAGCCTGTTGACTCTGCCCCTGTCCCCACAGTCGATGGAGTCGCAGGTGGAGGAGTGGTACCGCGAGGTGGGAGAGTTGCAGGCGCAGACCGCCGCCCTGCCACTGGAGCCGGCCAGCAAGGAGCTGGTGGGCGAGCGGCAGAACGCGGTGGGCGAGCGCCTGGTGCGCCTGCTCGAGCCGTTGCAGGAGCGCCGCCGCCTGCTGCTCGCCTCTAAGGAGCTGCACCAGGTGGCGCACGACCTCGACGACGAGCTGGTGAGGACCGGCGCGGGGACTGGGGCGGGGCCGGAGTAATGGGGAGGAGATGGTTGCGCGGCTGGGGCGGGATGGGAGGCCACGGGAGAGCCGGCGGGCCGGCGGGGGCGTGGAGGTTGGGAGTGGGGGCGGGACCGTGGGACCTTGGCGAGTTCAAGGGCGGAGCTGGCTGGGAGACCTTCCCACTGACCTGCTGCTAGACTCAGTCGTCCAGTCCTTCCCTTACTCATTCACTCGTTCACTTATCCACTCATTCATTCCTTCGCTTTTTCGCATTTACTCACTTTCATTCATTCATTGATTTATTCATGAAGCCATTTAGTTATTCATTGACTCATCTTTATTCCTTCCTCCACTGATTTATTGCTATTCATTTATTCACTCGCCCCTCATTCATTCATTTCCTAATCCAGTCACTCCCTTCCTGATTTGCTCATTCATTCTTTCACTCACTGATTTGCTCATTCGCTTGATCCTTATGGGCCTAGCTCTGTACTTGGATGATGCTGGGGTCACAGGGGGGACCAAGACAGACCCCATTCCTGCCCATAGAGGGCTCAAGAGTCCAAAGGGGAAAACGGACTTATCTCCAGTGACAACCCAGGGTGATTAAGGCTGTGATGAGGGAGTTTAGGAGGCTGTGGGAGCTCAGAGGAGGCAACTGGCCAAGGTCCAAAGTCAGGGTTTCCTGGAGAAGGGGATGTCTTGAGTTGGGACATGAAGGAAGAGTCCCCGTGATCCTGCTGAGGGAATTGCAGGACGCAAGACCTGCCCGTGCCAAGGACAGAGGTAAGTAAGCCTGAACCTGGCTTGAGTGCAGACAGCAAAACAGCGCAGCGAGAGAGGAGGCTGAAGAGAGGTGACCAGACTCTTTGGTGAGGAAGGGTCTTAGATGCTATAAAGGTGGCTTACAGTTTAATTGGGATGCAGGGGTCCTTGGGTGCATTCTCCCCTTGACTTGCTCCCTGCATCCTCCCCAGGCATGGGTCCAGGAGCGACTGCCACTGGCCATGCAGACGGAGCGAGGCAGTGGTTTGCAGGCTGTCCAGCAGTACATCAAAAAGAACCAGGTGAGCAGAGCTAGGGTGAGGATGTGGGGTAGGACACATTTGGAAACACGTGAGAGAAAACAGCTCAAAGTGGTTAAAGCCAAAATTTGTTGGCTGTTGTGATTGAGAAGAGTGTGGACAGCAGGTATAGATGCATCCAGGTACTTCCATGATGTCATGAATCTCATAACTCCATTGTGTGTGTGTGCATGTGTGTGTGTGTGTGTGTTTGTGTTAACTTTGTTCTCAGGCCAACTCTCTCCTCTCCTGATGGTAAAAGACCTCCAACAGATTCAAGTGTACATCCCACTTGAGAGAAGAGAATTTCTCTTTCTCAATAATTTCAGCAAGTCCCAGGGATAACTCTTATTGGCTCAGCTTGAATCACGTGCCCATCCCTAACTAATCATGGTGGCCAGGGATTTAAACTGTTCTGTTGGCCTGGTCTGGACTCAGGGCCCACTATTGGAACCTGCAGATGGAGTCAGCCTTCACTTAATTACATGGGCTGAGAAGGGAGACAAGGCGGTTCCTCAGAGGAAAGTCAGGGTGCCATGAGTAACAGTAAGGCGAATGGCTTATTGGACAAGGAAAAAGAAAAGCAACAACAAGTAGGAACTCAAAGCACCCATAGGGAGAAAGGACAGAGATGATCAGCGAAAGAGCGCAGACTCCTAATGGTGTCCACTCTACTCATGGTGGGGGAGCTCTTGAGCCCCTAAGATCTCTGGATCTCTGTTCACCTCCTGGGCCTCAGTTCCACATCTAAACAAGTAGAGCTGCTCTAGAGCAGTGGTTTTCAAATCACTTAGCAGAGGAACTTTCTGGACAAAGCAACTCCTTCACCGAAGCCCAGTGTAAGACACATGAGAGAGGAATACTACTACTACTACTAATTACACGTTGATTGAAGACTTACTGTGTGCCAGGTACAGTCATAGGAGGTTGTACATAGGCTTTTTAAATTTAATCCCCACAATAACCCTATCAGATGGGTATTCTCATTACTCCCCTTTACCAAAAAATATGAGTTGGGAAAATGGGCACTGAAGGATGGTGGGGAGGTGGGCTTACAAATGATTCTCAAAGGTTTTTGACCATGCTGCCCTAGCTGGAGTTCTTTGAGAGGCTGGAGGGGGTTTTTTAGCTTTCGCTTTTCTATTCTGATGAAAACACTCTTGGCTGTATTTTTTTAAATTTTATGTATTTATTTGAGAGAGTGCATGCGCATGCGCACGAGCAGGGGGGCAGAGAGGGGCAGAAGGAGAAGGACAAGCAGACTCCGCGCTGAGTATGGACTTGATCCCAGGACCCTGAGGTCATGACCTGAGTGGAAGGCAGACGCTTAACAGACTGAGCCACCCAGGCACACCAGAAAACACTCTTGACTGTTGACAGTGTTGGGGACAAGTAGAACTGGCCCATCCTTTTCACGGTTGAGGGAAGCAATCAAGCGCACTTCATGCTTAACCCTGGGGGAGCTCCACTGTGCGTGCACAGGAGCACTGGATGCCCCGGATGGCCCGGAGCCAGAAGAGTAACAGCAGTTACTGTATTATATATTATATTGTATTATATAATATATATATTATAATATATATAACTATTATATAATACAGTTACTGTATTATCGTATTGACTGAGCACCTACTACGTGCCGGGCACAGTTCTGAGTGCTCCAGGGTACAACAGCCCCACGAGGTGGACATTAAGCACGCCACCCCCAGCCATGGGAAGTTGGCAAGTTCCCCAACCTCTCCGTGCCTCAGTTTCCCCGTCTGTAAAGTGAGACAGAGAACTGGAGCTGCAGCGAGGACTGGATGAGTGGCCACATCCTGCAAAGCCCTTGCTTAGCCAAGTGCCTGGCAGGTGGCAGGCGCTCAGGGTCACCTATTATCACCTCCATTTGCAAGTCGAGGAAACTGAGGCACAGGAGAAGCTAAGTAAGGTGTGCACCAACTACAGAGCTGGTTGAGGGAACCCTCGGGGCTGATGGTAGTGTTCCATATCCTGCCCCGGATACGCGGTGTACCCACGTGTAAATATGTTGACCTGTACCCGGAAGATGTGCACACCTCACTGCACGTGAGTTCTACACCCACTGCCCCCAGCAGCCTGATTCTCAGCCTGTTTCGGCCATTAGGGGGTATCTTACACCACCAGGCGTCTTGGTTGAGAGTACAGTGTCGGGAGCCTGTGTCCTGTGTGGCCCCCTTACTAACTGCTTGTTCCCCGGCGATGAACTGCGCCTCTCGGTGCCCGTTTTCCCACCGGCAACATGGGGGTGTGAGTGAGCGAGGAACGGCAAACTGCCTAAGCGGTACCTAAGGGGGCGGGGGGCGATCTGTGGCGGCTTCTGATTACGTCGGTGGGCTGTGCGAGTCTCCGAGGCGCCCGAGGCCCCCCGCCGGGCCTTGGAGCGCCCCTCTCCACCCCCACCCCCACCTCCCGCCCCCAGGGCCTGCGGCGGGAGATCCAGGCGCACGGGCCGCGGCTGGAGGAGGTGCTGGAGCGCGCGGGCGCGCTGGCATCGCTGCGCAGCCCGGAGGCGGAGGCCGTGCGCCACGGCCAGGAGCAGCTGCAGGGCGCTTGGGCCGGACTGCGGGAGGCGGCCGAGCGGCGGCAGCAGGTGCTGGACGCCGCCTTCCAGGTGGAGCAGTACTACTTCGACGTGGCCGAGGTGGAGGCGTGGCTGGGCGAGCAGGAGCTGCTCATGATGAGTGAGGACAAGGGCAAGGTGCGCCCGGGCCGGGGGGAGTGTGGGGGGTCGGGGGGCGCTGGAGCCCGGGGCCGGCCACTGCCGCCTCATCGCGGGCGCCATGTGCCCCCAGGACGAACAGAGCACCCTGCAGCTGCTCAAGAAGCACCTGCAGCTGGAACAGGGCGTGGAGAACTACGAGGAAAGCATCGCGCAGCTGTCGCGCCAGTGCCGGGCGCTGTTGGAGATGGGGCACCCGGACAGGTGGGCGGGAGGGGGGTGGTGGGATTGGGGCCGGGGGGGCGGGGCCAGTTCTTAAGGAATGATCCGGAAGGATCTGAAGCTTCGCTATTGGAAATTGGGACACAGCCCGAATTGGACATTGGGGTGGGAGGGGCGCTCACTGCCAAGAGCTGGAGCCTTGGGATTTCAGCATGTGGGTGGGGCGGCGAATGGAGGGGCAGTGCCCCGGGATGGTTGAGAGGGTGGGGCCAGGGGTATTGGGATTTCAGTGTAGGGGTGGGAGGTGATGTCTCAGACTGAGGAGAGAAGGAAGAGCTCAGGACAGGGAAGGGTCCTCTTCCTACCCAGTGTCTGGGAGGACAGAAAAGCTCGGAGTGCTGTGATTGGGCATAGCCTGATACCTCCCGGGTGGCCAGGCATGGAGCCTCCCTGAGGCCAGGAGTAGGGGCCGTATCTGGGAGTCCTGGGCTAGGGGTGAGACCTGAGAGAGGGCACAGGGCTAGACCTCTGTCCTCCAGAGCCGGGAGACGGCCTGGAGGTGAGGTGGGTTGGCTGGGGACCCACGTAGGGAGTCAGCAGTCCCACCCAGGTCCCTGGAGGGGCAGGGAGAGGGACCACAGAGAGGCTGGGGGAAGAGGGAGCAGTGAACTTGTCAAGCTTAGGGAAGCAAAGTTTTTCCCGGAGTGCTCAGCTGCAAGTATTGGGTTCACTGAATCCAAGCCTTGCAGAAAACAGAGGCCCCCGTGAAGGAGTCTGAGCAGATACTACTCCGGCTGAAGGTTCAGAGGACACACAGCCTTGCCCCGAGAGGGGGGTGGCAGGGGGTCACAGCTCTGTCCTGGAAGTCTCAGGGGGCTCTGCCCCTGCCCCTCCCTGTCCCCCATCAGCGAGCAGATCAGCCGGCGGCAGTCTCAAGTGGACCGTCTGTACGTGGCGCTCAAAGAACTGGGGGAGGAGCGCAGGGTGGGCCTGGAGCAGCAATACTGGCTGTACCAGCTCAGCCGCCAGGTGGACGAGCTCGAGCACTGGATCGCCGAGAAGGAGGTGGTGGCTGGCTCGCCTGAGCTCGGCCAAGACCTCGAGCACGTCACGGTGAGCGTCGTTAGTAATACTATTGGTACCGTTGGCTACTGTGTATGCTACTAAGGTTCTCCGGGCCTCGGTTTCCCTAGCTGTAACAACAGCCCCCACCGCCTGGCTCTTCTGTGAGCCCGAAGAGTCGCCCTAGCGTAAAGCGCTTAGGACAATACTCAGCACACACAGTGCCTAACAGAGGAAGTGTTAGTTGCTATCATCTGGTTGTTTGCTTGTTGTTGCTGTTATCGCTACAGAGTAAGTGCTCCTGAAGGGTTAGGTATTACTTTTCATCATGCCGGTCATCGCCAGCATGATTATTGTTACTCTTACCTGCTACAAGATGGTGGACTGGAGGGGGCTTGTGTGTGCAGGACCTTTGCCCATGCCGTATTCCCGGGGGCAGGTGCTGCAGGAGAAATTCTCAGAGTTCGCCAATGAGACGGGCACTGCAGGGCGGGAGCGGCTGGCGGCCGTGAACCAGATGGTGGATGAGCTGATCGAGTGCGGCCACACGGCGGCGGCCACCATGGCCGAGTGGAAGGACGGGCTGAACGAGGCCTGGGCTGAGCTGCTGGAGCTTATGGGCACTCGGGCCCAGCTGCTGGCTGCCTCTCGGGAGCTGCATAAGTTCTTCAGCGACGCCCGAGAGCTTCAGGGACAGATCGAGGAGAAGCGGAGGCGACTGCCCCGCCTGACCGCCCCGCCTGAGCCGAGACCCAGCGCCAGTTCCATGCAGCGGACCCTGCGCGCCTTTGAGCATGACCTGCAGCTCCTCGTGTCCCAGGTGGGCAGGTGGGAGGGCCTGGACGGCGTGGCCAAGGCGTGTTGGGCAGCAGAGCAGGCAAAAATCTGGCTGCAGAGCGGGTGGAAATTAGACAGTGGAGCAGGTGAAAACAGACCAGGGAACAGGCAGAAGCGAGATGATGGGGCAGGTAGAAAACCCACTGATTGCACGGTGCCTAGAAGTCAGACAGTGTCCGGAAAAGGTGGCGGAGTATGTCTGATATAAATGAGACAGTGTTTCCAGTGGAGACTGGGCAGGGGTTCTCCTAGAAACCATGAAGGGAATCTTACCCAAACCCAGATGGAGAGCCTAAAGGAAATTTCAGAGGATTCAGAGAAATTTGGCGGTGAGGCAGATAGAAATTAGATAGCAGGTCTCTGATGGAAATCATATGACTTTCCTGCAAGAAATTTGATGGGGGTGGAAAGTAATGGACACGGCAACAGAGCTAATAGAAATCAGGCTGTGGATCTGACAGGAATTGGGAGGCGGATCTGAGAAATCAGATGGAAATGAGGCTGTGGGCGTAATAGAACTCCCACGGCCGAGGGAAATTGGGCTTCTGGTCCAGCGGACGGCAGAAACAGGACAGTCATCTTTATGTGAACCATCCAGATGACTGTTAGGAATCAGGCAGAGAGATTGATAGTGATTAGGTGGTGGATCTGATAGAAAGAGGGCGGTCACTCCAAAAGAAATCAGGCGGTTGAACCAGTAGAGAGTGAGCAGTGGGTCTGCTAGAACTCACGTGGCAGAACCAATAGAAATTGAGCAGGAGACCCAATAGGAACTGAGTAGCCATTCTGAAGGAAATTGGACGGTAGGTAGCGATAAGAGGGACACAGTTGTGGGATCATGAGGGTGCGGGCTCCTGGCACCCAGCCAGCCGATGGAAGGAGGACGGAGACTGGACCCCATGGAGGGACCCCCCTGGTGGGGGAAGAAGGGCAGAGCCTGGACCCCATGGAGGGCCCCAGGGCTGGACCTG
Source organism: Neomonachus schauinslandi (assembly GCF_002201575.2). Taxonomy (NCBI): domain Eukaryota; kingdom Metazoa; phylum Chordata; class Mammalia; order Carnivora; family Phocidae; genus Neomonachus; species Neomonachus schauinslandi. Next base: position 12,556,927 of record NC_058418.1, on the reverse strand, counting down.
GCATCCCTCGCAGGTGCGGCAGCTCCAGGAGGGGGCAGCCCAGCTGCGGACGGTGTATGCCGGGGAGCACGCAGAGGCCATTGCCAGCCGGGAGCAGGAGGTGCTGCAGGGCTGGAAGGAACTGCTGACCGCCTGTGAGGACGCCCGCCTGCATGTCAGCTCCACGGCCGATGCCCTGCGATTCCACAGCCAGGCCCGTGACCTGCTCTCCTGGATGGATGGCATCGCCAGCCAGATCGGGGCAGCCGACAAGCCCAGGTGCCGCTCCTCCCCCCTCGAGCTTTCTACCTGCCGCCTCCAGCCCATCAGCTGCCCCCTTCCCATGACAAATCACAATAGCCAATAACTGGGTGGCACCTGGGTGGCAGGCACTGTACTAAATGCTTCATGTGTGTTAGGACCCCTTGTCAGGCCTGGCCTTGGTGACTCAGAGCGCAGGGCATCCTCCTGCCTTCTGGTCTTCCCAGTTGCCCACCACTGCCCTCCCCGTGGGATGGGTTGCAGCCAGGATAGGGACAGCGATATGTGGGACTGTATTTGTGGCTTAACCTAGTGGGTAGTGGGCACTGATGAAGTGATGGTGAGTTGGGTGAAGTTTTGGGGGAAAGGTTTTCCAGGTGGAGGGATCAGCAAGTGCAAAGACCCTGAGGTAGATTGTGGTCATGCGTGTTTGAGGAAGAGCCAGACCATCATTATGGCTGGACGGAGTGAGTGAGGTGGGAGAGTTAGCGGAAGGTCACTCCAGATGCCCTGTGGCAAAGAGTAAGGAGAGCAAAGGGTAGAAATAGGTGGACCAGGAGGCCGCTGCTATATCCAGGTGAGAGGTGGGGGTGGCTTGGTCTAGTGTGATGGTTGTAGAGATGGGGAGAAGTGATTTATTTTAGGGATTAACATCTTTTCATTACGAAAAATTTCAAATATACCCAGAAGTAGCAGTAACAGTTAGTGACCCCCCCCCCATGTGGAGAGTAAACAGCCATCAACATCTGGCCCATCCTCTTTCATCTGTATGCTCGCTGCTTCCCGACTCCCCCACCACCCCTTGCTGAGTTCTTTTTTTTTTTAAGATTTTATTTATTTATTTGACAGAGAGAGACACAGCAAGAGAGGGAACACAAGCAGGGGGAGTGGGAGAGGGAGAAGCAGGCTTCCCTCAGAGCAGGGAGCCGGATGTGGGGCTCGATCCCAGGACCCTGGGATCATGACCTGAGCTGAAGGCAGACGCTTAATGACTGAGCCACCCAGGCACCCCTCACTGAGTTCTTTTATTTTATTTTATTTTTTAAAGATTTTTATTTATTTGAGAGAGAGCATGAGAGGGGGTAGGGTCAGAGGGAGAAGCAGACTCCTCGCTCAGCAGGGAGTCCGATGTGGGACTCGATCCCGGGACTCCATGATCATGACCTGAGCTGAAGGCAGTCGCTTAACCAACTGAGCCACCCAAGCACCCCTCACTGAGTTCTTTTAAAACAAAATCTCAGGTTTCACATCATTTTGCAGGGTGTTTTAAAGTTATAAATGTCCAGTGTGACTGATGGATTAGCTTCAGGGGCTGAGAGAAAAAAAAAAGAGGAGTTATGGATGAATGATGGGTGAATTTGCTGAGATGGAGAACTTCAGGGGAGGGCACTTTTAGGAAATAGGAGAGAATCAGAGAGATCATTCTAGACATACCAAGTCTTAGGTAGGCATCATTATAAGGCGGGACCTTCAGAAATAAGTTTGGACCAAAGGAAAAGAAAAAAGTTTGGATGTATTAGGTCTTATAAGGTGATACTTGCTGACTAGTGGGACCTTCAGAAATTTGGGATTTGTTTCGGACATATGATAGCTGAGAACAGTCCAATGGTTATATAATGCAAGCCATAAATGTGAGCCACATACAGAATTTAAGATTTTCTTGTAACGGCATCAAAAAAAGTACAAAGAAGCAAGTGAAAATTAATTTTAGTAATTCATTTTGTTTAACCGTGTATGCCCCAAATATTATCACTTCAACATGTAGTCAAAATTAAAATTACTGAGGGGCGCCCGGCCGGCTCAGTCGGTAGAGCATGTGACTCTTGATCTTGGAGTCATGAGTTCAAGCCCCACGTTGGGGGTAGAGTTTACTTTTAAAAAAATTTTTAAATATTTTTTAAAAATAAAAGTATCGAGATATTTTACCGTCCTCAAACTATGGTGTGTACTTTACATTTCCACACTAGTTCAGACTAGCCACATTTCAAGTGCTGCGTTGCTTACCCATGTCTCGTGGCTGCCTACCATTTGGATAGCACAGACGTAGAATGTTCAGATCACTGACTAGTGGAGCCTTCAGACGTATGGCTTTAAAAAAAATTAGGAAAAAAAAATGGACCTTGAAATCTGAGGCTAGAATCATCAAAGTGTGACATTCTAGCACCTTGGAAAAAGTTGGAATCACTGAGTCAGTGAAGAAACTTGGGCCCTCAGAGCCTGGTCTGAGAAGGGGGGTGTCATGTCCCAAGATGCTCAGGAACTGGGGCTCCTCGGGAGTTGCATCTGTCAGGGCGGCTACCTGAGACTCAGATTCCCACCCCTGGCCACCACCGTAGGGACGTGTCGTCAGTAGAGGTGCTCATGAACTACCACCAGGGCCTGAAGACGGAGCTGGAGGCCCGGGTGCCCGAGCTGACAGCCTGCCAGGAGCTGGGGCGCTCTCTGCTGCTCAACAAGAGTGCCATGGCTGATGAGGTGGGAAGGGGCACCGCCGGGGGTCCCCCTCTGCCCTCCGTGCCCATTGCGGGGGGAGCCGCCCTTGACGCCTTTCCTACCCGTGCGCCACTCCCAGATCCAGGCACAGCTGGACAGGCTGGGAACCAGGAAGGAAGAGGTGTCAGACAAGTGGGACCGCCATTGGGAATGGCTGCAGCAGAGTGAGTGGGGGCCCAGACACACGGGGCTCAAGGGCACCAGGGACGCGCTCCCACGTGTTTAGAAAGGCCCGGAGGGTGACGCAGCATGCAGGTGCCCTGCACCAAACATGAAGGCCTGGGAGGGTGGACAGGAGGACTGCCTTGCCATTGAATCCTGGTGGCAGACACCTAGGGGAGAAGCCGGTGCCCTCAGAGATACGCCCAGCCCCTCTCAGTCCTGCAGAGCCCAGAGTGGTCAGGGCTGGGAGACAGGAAGCCGGAGGGTGTGGAGGGCCAGAGAAAACAGCCAGCGCCCTGTGAAGGGCCCGCAGGTGCCGCCCCCATCACTCTTACCCCCAGTGTCTCCCCTCAGTGCTGGAAGTGCACCAGTTTGCCCAGGAGGCCGTGGTGGCCGATGCCTGGCTGACCGCCCAAGAGCCGGTCCTGCAGAGCCGGGAGCTGGGCAGCAGCGTGGATGAGGTGGAGCAGCTTATCCGGAGACACGAGGCATTCCGCAAAGCGGCTGCCGCCTGGGAAGAAAGGTTCAGCTCCCTGCGGCGCCTGACCACGGTCAGCACCCCAGACCCTGCCCCGGCCACCCCCACACTCAGCCCTCTGTGTGAGACAGACAGACTCAGCACTGTGTTGAGACTGATCCTTACTGGGCTCCCAGTCCAGTGGGGGAAAAGGGAGCAGCCCTGTCACCAGACAGTGACAGCCCAGGGCTAGGATGAGGGAAACACAAGGGGCTGTGGGGGAGCCCAGAAGCGCTTGTCCTGGCTTAGGGGGCTCTGATCTGAGACTTGAAGAATGAGGAGAGAGGTCCTGGGTTGGGGGGACATTCAGGAAGGAGGCAATGGGGGTCAGAAAGGCACCTAGAGAAAGTGACGATTTAGCCTATTCGTAAAAGAACACTAAATGCCAAGGAAAATAGGAATTAAGTTTCCAGCAGGGAAAAGCATGGGGTCAGGCCTGCACAACCTTGCTTTTTAAATAATAGAAACTACTAAACTGAGCGGGGGAGGCAGACGACCCAGAGGCGTCTTCCCAGACCACCCCCCCACACACACACACGCCCCTCTACCTGACCCTGGCCCCTCCGTTCCCAGATAGAAAAACTCAAGGCGGAACAGAGCAAGCAGCCCCCCACCCCCTTGCTGGGGCGCAAGTTCTTTGGAGACCCCACGGAACTGGCGGCCAAGGCAGCGCCCCTCCTGCGGCCAGGGGCCTATGAGAGGGGCTTGGAGCCCCTGGCTCGCCGGGCCTCGGACACACTGTCGGCGGAGGTGCGGACCCGGGTGGGGTACGTGCGCCAGGAGCTCAAGCCCGAGCGCCTCCAGCCGCGCATCGACCGGCTGCCGGAGATCCCGGGGAGGGTGGAGCCCCCGGCCCCGCCGGCCGCACCAGAGGATGCGGCGGAGACCCCCGGGGCCCTCGCGGCAGCGGAGCAAGTCCGGCCGCGGCCGGAGCGCCAGGAGTCAGCTGACCGCACGGAGGAGCTGCCCAGGAGGCGGCGACCGGAGCGGCAGGAATCGGCCGATCAATCCGAGGAGGCTGCGCGGAGGCGGCGGGCAGAGCGGCAGGAGTCTGCGGAGCACGAGGCGGCACATAGCCTCACCCTGGGCCGCTACGAGCAGATGGAGCGGCGGCGCGAGCGGCGGGAGCGGCGGTTGGAGAGGCAGGAGTCCAGCGAACAGGAGACGCCGACCAGAGGAGAGCTGGCCAAGGGGTGAGGCCCCCGTGTGCCCGGGGAGTGAGGGAAAGGGGACGCAAAGAGTTCCTGGAGCCACGCAGGCCCAGTGGGGAGGGCGTCCAGGGCTCAGAACTGCTTAAGATACTGTCCTGGTACCCGTTTTGCAGAGGGGTAAGCTGGGGCTGAAAGAGGTTAGGAGAGGTACCTCTTGTCCCACAGCTAGGTGGCCTGGGCAGGAATTTTGTCCCCTCTGTCCCGCAGTTTCTCTACTGGGCTAGTGGTGGAACCATCTTCTCCCTGATCAGATGTAAGACCCTTTATCGCAGTCTCAACCTTATAAACCCAGGAGGCTTCTGTCATCTCCATCTTGTGGATGGGGACCCTAAGGCTCAGAAAGGGCAAATCACTCAGTTTGGATGAAGCAGGATTGGAACCCAGGCCTTGCAGACCTCAGTGTTAACCAGAGTGTGAGGAGCAGATTGATCCAATCAGCTGCATCCCCAGAAAGAGGCCTTGGTTCAAATAGGTTTGGAGACAATGACTTCTTGACTCCTTTTTAATTTTGTATATCATGAACAGTTGCTGAGTCCCCATTCATGTGTGGTTTGTGCTAGGGACAGCAGTGACCAAACCAGCCTCAGCCCTGCTTTCATGGAGATCACAGTCCAGCAGGGGAAACAGACTTGTCACTTGATAGTGATGACCCAGAATGATCGGGGCCGGGATAGGGCAAGTCCAGGGGGTTTGGGAGCTCAGGGGGTGGGTGGAAAAAGGCAGTATAATGTTCAAAGGCTTGAAGGCACCAGTCTGCATTTTTCTCCGGTTAAAACTCAAAGGAAAGGTTCTGTCCTCCATTCAGCAGACATGTCATGTCCCAAGTACCTATGGTGTGTAAGGCATGCATCTCAGAAAGGCAACTGCAGAAGTGGACAGGGACCTGACATCTCAGGCTAAGAGGTGGAGGCTCCTCCAGCCAAGCAGGCTGGTCCCTGGGAGAGGGCATCCCAGTTCCATTGGGTCTTTCGGCCTCCCCCTCCCAGGAAGGCCACCCTGGCTGACATTGTGGAGCAGCTGCAGGAGAAAGAAGCAGGCCCAGGGCTCCCTGTTGGGGTAAGTTGAGCCTCAGAATGGGTGGGGGTATGGGGAACCCTCTCCTCAGGAGCAGGAACCAGGACCCAGAAACACCAATGCCTAGCCCTGCTTCCCCTGGATCTGAACCCTGTAGAGATTCTCAGGGGATGCTGGAGAGGTCCCCCAGATGCCTCCCACAATCTGAAAATTTCTCCTTTAGAAAGATAAGGCCACCAGCCTAAGGAGACTCCTACCCCCTCTACACACAGACTCCACACTCTTCCCACATCTGTCCTGGGGTCTCAGATATCCTCACAGACAGACACACACACACACACAGAAGTCCCAGATTCCTCCTACAACAGCTCGGACACCAACCTGCCTGCACCCCCACCTCCAGAGAGCTAGCGCTTTCCTCCCCAAGATCGAGAGCGATTCCAAACCTAGGAATCCTGACAGTCTCACTCCCAACACCGATGGGGCCCCTAAAAGTTAAGCCTCCAGCCCTGAGGTCCTCCCATACTCGCCTCCAAGACAGATGGGACCCCCAGACCCGTGAGTCCCCCAGACAGATGGCCCCAACAGCCCCCCTATGGACAGCACCCCTCTCCCCCCCTCCCTTCACACAGCCGTCGCTGCCTCAGCCTCGCGAGCTTCCCCCAGGCCGCCTGCCCAACGGGCTTGAGCCGCCCGAGCGGACACCTCGGCCGGACCGGCCGCGGGCGCGGGACCGGCCCAAGCCGCGACGGCGGCCGCGGCCCAGAGAGGGTGGTGAGGGCGGGGGAAGCCGGCGCTCGCGCTCCGCCCCGGCCCAGGGCGGCTCCGCCCCCGCGCCTCCGCCACCGCCCACTCACACAGTGCAGCACGAGGGCTTCCTGCTGCGCAAGCGCGAGCTCGACGCTAACCGCAAGTCGTCCAACCGGTGAGCGTGTGGGCGGGGTTTTGGAAGGTGGGTCCCAAGCTCAGAGTATCCAATAAGTGAATAGCTGGGGCCTGAGGAGGGGGGGTGGTACTAAATTTCAGGGAATCCAACGGGTGGCGGGAGTAGGCGGGGCCTGAAGAGGGGCGGGGTTTAACGTCAAAGACTCAAATCTGTAAACTGGAGGAGCGGGACCTAAACTTAGTGTGTCCAGTGGGCGAGGGGGTGGCGCTTAGGTGGGAGCCGGATCGGAAGAAAGTGTTCCGAGTGCAAATAAGTTGCAAATCCAAACTCATAGCAATCAGTTCAGGAGTTAACTAGAGCTAAGAGCCAGTTGGACATGGGGTCCGGTCTACAGGGTTCCAGTGGCTTGTGAGGTGGAGCGTGGAGAGGTCATCCAACCAATGAATGGGGTGGGTCCTCCGAGTTTCAAATTGTTGCTGGGGTGGGCGGGAGAGGTCCGAAAAAGGGCAGAGCCCGAGCCCGAGGTCTGAGGTGGGGGGCACATATAGGGGTCCAAAGAGTGATGTGCTTACTCTTGGAGTGAGGCTCATGGTTGTCCAATTGCTCCAATTGGGAGGCAGAATCTGGGGAGAGGTGGAGCCAAAAAGGGAAGCGTTGGCCAATGAGCAGAGTGAGACCTAGACCCAAGACAGGTTGAGATTTTGCCTTGAGGCAGTCTTTCTTCCTTGCGGTGAGGCCAAGGTGGTAATAAAGGGGCACCTAGGGTGTATTTCACTCTTGAGAGACTTCCTCCTCCACTGAGGCTTTGGCTGAATGGGGAGATAGGAAGACACTGGACCAATAGATCTCCTTTCAGGGGATTCCATGGTGGGTGGAGGAGGGGCAAGGAACATGCCCAAGCAAAGGCTTATGTAGAAGACCGCTTAAGTCTTGCCTTCAGGAAATTCAGCAAGGGGTGGGGGGATATGGAAGGGCAACCCCAGCAGGCTTGGAACTGAGAGTCTTAGATTCTCCCCTCAGCTCAGGAACAGCCATTAAGGAAGAGCACCCCAGACATAGGGCCCAACTAGGACAAAGGCCCAGAGGAAGGAAGGGTTAGGCCTTTTCAGCCATGAAGGGTGTTAATGAAGAGTTCCCAGGCAGAGTGCTGTGACTCTGCCTTGAGCCCCATATCGTCGCCCCAGGTCGTGGGTGAGCCTGTACTGCGTGCTCAGCAAGGGGGAGCTGGGCTTCTACAAGGACGCCAAGGGCCCGGCGTCTGGGGGCACACACGGCGGGGAGCCACTGCTCAGCCTGCACAAGGCCACCAGCGAGGTGGCTAGTGACTACAAGAAAAAGAAGCACGTCTTCAAGCTCCAGTGAGCCCCCCAATGGGCAAGAGGGAGGGATCCTAGGCCCAACTTCCCCCTCCCAGCAATACCCTGCTCCCCTGGAGGCTTGTTGGTGGACGGGTGGGCCGGGCCCCTGCCCCAGATTCCCCAAGTCCTGTGTCCCCTCCTACAGGACCCAGGATGGCAGCGAGTTTTTGCTCCAGGCTAAAGATGAGGTGAGATCTGGTCCTTTCTCTCCCCTGTCCGGACCTCAAGAATTACCTGGCTAGCTGGTTCCTGGCCCAGAGCGGTGGAGCTGTGAGCCAGAAACACAAGCCAGAGTCACCAGGCTGTGATGGGAAAGCCCACTGGCGTGAGATCACAGAGGAAGTTCCTAACTTATGGGGGGGTGGGGAGGAGGGGCAGGGATCAGGAGGGCTGCCTGGAGGCCCCAGGACAACGTCCAACCTCCTTGCCTTGGCCTCTGAGATGACACTGGAAAGATAAGAGGTGGGAGTTAGCTAAAAAGGGATGATAGAGGCAGAGAGAACTGCCAAGTGCAGAGAACCAGAGGTGTGGAAATGCAAAACATTAACTGTGTTGGTGGAGGGCTCAAGGAGGAAGGATCCCAGAAAGGTTCCCAGGGGCTGGATCTCAGAGCACTGTGGGCCATTTGGAGGAGGTTGGAGTTTGTCCTGAAGGCATTGGGGAGCCATGGCAGACTTTTAAGCAAGATTGGGGGTGCTGAAGATTACAGCGATGTATAAGAAAGATCCTTTGGCAACAATGTGCAGGGTAGACTGGGGGGACGGAGAGGGGAGGTGTGGAGCCCAGGAGGCAACCAGGACAGGGACCCACGTGGGAAAGTACAAGGCTGGACCCCAGCTGGCCTGTGGGAGGAGAGGGGGTGGCTGAGGGTGAACCTTGGACTGGGGCTAAGGGGAGGGGTCAGGGGAGGAGAAGCAGGCGTGGTGGTAGTTTAAAGAGATGTTGAAAATAATGCTTGTTATCTCATTCATCCTTACAAGAGGCTCTGGAGTAGGCCTGTATTCTCTCCATGTCTTCTTATTTTCAAAATGGGGATAAAAATAGTTTTCCATTCTAGAGTTCTTGTGAGAAGTAAGTAAGTTGATACATACAGAGCCACTTCCGTGGCCTGGTGAATGTCAGTGCTCTATAAACGTCTGCTGATGTTACTGGTTTTTTGTTGTTGTTTATCTCTATAGTGGGAATTTGATATAATCCTGTTGCATAGGATTAAGTGAACTAACCCGAAGAAGCACTTAGAGCTTGGAACATACTAAGGGCTATGTAACTGTTTGCATTATTATTATTAACCCATTTAAGATCGGGAAGCTGAACTTCAGAGGGCAGTCCAATTGCAGGCTCATCTCTTACACAGCCTCTCTTCTTCCAAATCCGGACTCTGTGCCCTGTTTCTCTCTCCAGGAGGAGATGAACGGCTGGCTGGAGGCTGTGGCCGCTTCCGTGGGAGAACACGCGGAGATCGCCCGCTGGGGACAGACACTACCCACCACGTCCTCTACAGACGAGGGCAACCCCAAGCGAGAGGCGGGGGAGCGCAGGGCCAGCGGGCGCCGGAAGTGACTTCCCAGCCCCTGGGCCTGACACACATCCCCGCCCCTTCTCTCCGCACTGTGGGCACAAAGACACTTTCTCTTCCGCAGGGGCGGGAGCCCCTGGTTCCACCGCCACTGCGGACGCGCCAAGATGGGCACTGGAAAGGAGGGGACTTCTGCACTCCAGGAAGTGGTGGGGGGATTGCTGCCCCTATAGCCATATCTCGGCCCCTTCCTGCTTGCCACCCCACCCCAGGTGCTGGGGCTCCATTATTTTTATGCAATAACTGAGTTGGGGGGGGCGGGTAAAGGGGCCAGCTGAGCCAAGCCCCCTGCCCGGATCTCCAGATCTTGCCCCAAGAAGCTGGGGTGGTAAGGGGCGATAATTCCTGCCCCCCTCTCCGCCCTAGGGATGGGCACGGGGCCGCTGGTGAGGTCCCCTGGACCATCCAGGGTGCTGGGGGGTGGGGAGGGGACGCCTCCTCCCCGCCTTTACCTCACTTCCAATGCTGCCTTGATCTCTGTCTGGGAAGGTGGAATGAGGGGGCCTTGGCCCCTACACTCCGCCGTCTCAGAGCCATGCGGTTAATTCCTGAGTTTATTTTTGCAAAACGTCGACCTCCTCCTCCCCCGCCCCGCATCCGCGAAGGCTTTTAATGGGAGGGGCGTCAAAGCTCAAAACTGTCTTCCTCTCTCCTCCCCCCTCCAGCTGTAAATGCCACTTTGTGAGGGGAGGGGCAAGGGGAAGCCCTCCCCCCCTGCATGCTTCTGGCAGGAGCACCTCCCTAGGGAGTGGGGGAACCGGGTTGTGGGCAGCCCCCATGGCCGCCTGGAGGAGCCGCTGGGGCCCGGGGATGTGGGGCGGTGTGGCAGGCGCACACTGTATGTACCTATAATAAATCCTTTGGCTTTGACGGTCTATGCCTGTTTTTTCGCGTTTCATGGGCTGCGCCTGGGAGGATGTGTGGGGCGGGGTGGAGGGGGCGGCGCAGGGAAAGACTGTGGCTGCAGAGAACATTTAGATGTCCCCTCGGTGTGTACTAATTTCGGGATCTAAACACATGTCCCCGATGAAACACCTAGATTCTATTCTTAAAACGGGAACCAGGAGGATAGAGGAGTTTCGCTAGCCCTTGTATCTAAACTTCCCCAAAGGGGCCTTGCAGTACGCCCCGTCCAGCACAGGAAAGGCGGGTCCCTTTAAGGAGGCGGAGAGTTTAACTGCGACGGGTGAGCTCTTTGTCCAATCGCTGGCGGCTCCGGGAGTCTCCAGGCCAATGAGCAGGCGGCGGGGGCGGGGCCTGAGTACAGACCCGGAAGCGGGTGCTGGCCGGCCGGCTCGCCCGGGGGCCATGGCAGCCGCGGCTCCTGCTGCCGATGGGGTCCCAGGTCCGGGGCCTCCCGGGGAGGTGATTCATCTGAACGTGGGAGGCAAGAGGTGAGTGTAGGAAATTCCTGAGGCACCACCTCGGGGGCGGGGAGCGGAATGGGAGTACCCGCCTCTCCCGGGGGGAATCCTTGTCCATCAAGGATTGCTCCGCCTCCTGTTGAAGGCGCGAGTGCCTGGAGTGACGCCGTGGCTAGGGAACCGCATTCCTTACCCTTCCTCCAACCCCTCGCGTCTGCTCACTTTCCCCGCTTAGATTCAGTACCTCTCGCCAGACCCTCACCTGGATCCCAGACTCATTCTTCTCCAGGTGATCGGGAGAGCGAGTTTGGGGCGGGCTGTGCGGGGAGTGGGGGGGCGGTTCGGGAAGAGACTATGGGGAGCCCTAATCCCCCCACTTACCCTCCCCACCCCACCGCCCGCACACACACACCCTGGCCCGTGACACCTGCTCTGTGTCCCCTCCCTGCAGTCTTCTGAGCGGACGCATCTCGACACTGAAAGATGAGACCGGAGCCGTGAGTAGGGCATAGAGCTGAAATGGGGCAGCGGGGTAGGAGGAGGGACAGGATACCGCTCAGCCCCGCTCTTTGCCCCATCCATCCCCTGCCCTCCTTCCCGCAGATCTTCATCGACAGGGACCCCACCGTCTTCGCCCCCATCCTCAACTTCCTGCGCACCAAAGAGTTGGACCCCAGGTTTGCATGGGGATAAAGGGACCCCACCGTCTTCACCTTCTTCCCCTCAGAATGTTCACTTAAGCTCCTCGATCCTATTTAAATTGTGTCCTTAGAGTTTACCCCAAACACACACACACAAACACACCCACCCACCCATTTTCACTGCCCATATATATCATTGCTGCTTAGAATCTTTATCCAGTCAAAACTTGCTACTGCTTGGGATTCTCTGTGCAGTTTTGAAAACTTCCCCCTCAGAATTCTCCACCCACTCCCACTCCCCAGACTCTGACCCTTAGTCAATTCTGCTACCCAGGGGTGTCCATGGTTCCAGCCTCCTCCATGAAGCCCAGTTCTATGGGCTCACTCCTCTGGGTAAGTGGGGGCCCCATTAGCATCCTCGTTGCATAGAAAACGAGCTCCAGTTTTCCTGATGCTCCCTCTCCCCCTCTCCTGAAAGAAGTTTGGGTTAGAACTGAGAGCACTGGAATTGGTCCTGGGTCTCAGGGGGAGTGGTGGAGAATGAGCTAGGGGAGGCGGATAGGATCTGCCTCAGTGCTCTTCCAAGTCCCAGCTTTCGAGTTATTCCGCCTCAGTTCGACGCCTGCAGCTGCGGGAGGAGTTGGACCGATCTTCTTGCGGAAATGTTCTCTTCAACGGTTACCTGCCTCCGCCAGGTGGGCACAACTAAGGGTTGGAGGGGAGGGAGGGTGGACTGAAGACTACATTTCCCATAAGGTCGCAGCTGTGAGCCCTGAGACACTATGGGAGTTGTCCTATATCAGAGGCCGGCTTGATGGAAAGGAAGTAGGAAACAGCGTTTCCAGTGAGGCAATGGGCCAGCTAGCCTCACTGAGGCTCAGAAGCATGCCCTAGAGCCTGAAGGGGGTTTCAGTCCAGGTTTGATTTCCCTGTGGGGAAACTTAGGAAGAACCAGGGTCCTTTGCATGGAGGGGAGAAATATTAAAGGGGAGATAATCTCCATGGGACCTTGGATCAGCCACCCCACTGGCCATGGAAAATATGCCCCAGTGGTTATCGGGAACTGTAGTCCACTAGGCTTTGCTGATGGGTGGAAGGAACAAAATGGGGAAGTTCAGTTTATGACTATTTCCCTAATCTCAGTACCTTCATGAAGTTTGCCAAATATGAAGATCTCTGCTTTTGTTTTCTTAACTTAGTGTTACTGTGTTGTTTTTAAAAAGTCATTTTTTTAAAGTTTATTTATTTATTTAAGTAATCTTTACACCCCACACGGGGCTCAGACTCACAACCCCAAGATCAAGAGTCACACGCTCTTCCGACGGAGCCAACCAGGCGCCCAGCACAAAAGTCATTTTGAACAGAAGCTTTATATCACTACCTTTATACCATAAATAAGTAAACGTGAAAATAAAACCCCCCAAATACCAATGTTGTGATGCTTCTGCCTGCCAAGGAGATAGACTTCTGTTTCTTTTCTTTTTTTTTTTTTTAAGATTTTATTTATTTGACAGAGAGAGACACAGCGAGAGAGGGAACACAAGCAGGGGGAGTGGGAGAGGGAGAAGCAGGCCTCCGGCAGAGCAGGTAGCCCGATGCGGGGCTCGATCCCCGGGACCATGACCCGAGCCGAAGGCTGCCCAACGACTGAGCCACCCAGGCGCCCCTAGACTTCTGTTTCTTAAAACAGAAGATTAGCAAACACTGAAAAGGTAGCATATGAGGGCAGCACCAAACTGATTCGTCCTTTGTGATGGGCTCAAAGGAACCGAAAAGGGAGTAATTTGCTGTGTGACTGCATGTCATTGAATGCCGTGTCCCCACACCACCTAAAATCTTTTCCCCAGGAGACTATGCCCCACATGGGGGGAAATCAGTATCTGGCCTATTTAAAGTGCTTGTGACATGGCAGTTATTACAATTATTACAATTATTGTCGCTCTGCTCCTTCTCCCTGCCATAGTGTTCCCAGTAAAGCGGCGGAACCGGCACAGCCTAGTGGGACCCCAGCAGTCGGGGGGGCGCCCAACCCCCGTTCGACGCAGCAACACAATGCCCCCCAACCTGGGCAATGCAGGGCTGCTGGGCCGAATGCTGGATGAGAGAGCCCCTCCCTCCCCATCGGGTACGTTTATGTCCCCTGGGAGGCTGGGGCACCCAGTGGGGTCCCTGTGACCCCCGCCGTGATCCCCATTCTTCCCACCCCCAAGGGCTACCGGAGGAGCCGGGGATGGTGCGCCTGGTGTGTGGACACCACAACTGGATCGCTGTGGCCTACACCCAGTTCCTCGTTTGCTATAGGTGCTCGGGGAGGGTGGTGGCGGGAGGCCCGAGCCCTGTTGATGGGGAGGGCTCACGGTGAGGGTTGACGATATCCCCCCACCCCCCAGGCTCAAGGAAGCCTCTGGCTGGCAGCTGGTGTTTTCCAGCCCGCGCCTGGACTGGCCCATTGAGCGACTGGCACTCACAGCTCGGGTGCTTGGTGGGGCTTTGGGTGAGCATGACAAGATGGTGGCAGCGGCCACGGGCAGCGAGATCCTGCTGTGGGCTCTGCAGGCAGAAGGCGGTGGCTCCGAGATAGGTAGGGTACCAGGACTTTTCCAGAACCTTCCGCCCTTTAGAATTATGCTTCAGCCTATGGTCTGTTAGAATTCTCTACCCCATTGGAATCCTGTGGCCTGTTAAAATAACCCACGCTATACAGTTCTCACGCCCATAAAGATTCTTTGCATTATTAAGATGATCCAACCCTTTAGAATTCCGTATCCTGTTAGAATTCCTTGGCTTGTAGAAAAACCCACCCACAGAGGATTCTCCCCTCCATCAGAATTCCCTGCCCTGTTAGATCTCCACGCCAGTAGAACCCCAGAGCCTGTTAGAATCTGCATTCCATTAGAAATCTCTGTTTGCCTTGTTGAAAATCTCCACGTGTTAGAATTCTATACCCTGTCCGGAATCTGGCCCATGGAATCCTCTGGCCCTCGGAGTTCTTCCTGCCCCCTCCCTTCTCCCTCATGAAGCAGGGGTCCTGGCTGAGTGCTCCTTGCCCTCCGCAGGAGTCTTCCATCTGGGGGTGCCTGTGGAGGCCTTATTCTTCGTTGGGAACCAGCTCATCGCCACAAGCCACACGGGGCGCATCGGGGTGTGGAATGCCGTCACCAAGCACTGGCAGGTCAGGGTGCTGGCCAGCCTGGCTGCCTCCTTCCCGGGTGGGCTGTCCAGACCATACAGACCCGGGGAGGGGTTCCTTTCTGCCCTGCCCCACCTGCAGAGTGCCAGAGAACCCAGCGGTGGGCCAGATCCTGGGGCGGGTGCTGGCACGATAAAGGCCTAAGGGATGTCAGGTCAGGGAGGCCTTCTGGAAGAGGGGCTGCTGGGCGGACAGGAAAGATGGTGGGTTTGCAAAGAGAAGTCTCCAGGCACTGAGTGGGGGAGTGGAGACACTGTAGGAGGCAGAAACCCAGAGGGAGACGAGCAAATGTCTGTCATTCCCTCTGCCCTCCCAAGCCCTGTCCAGAATGCAAAGAAAAATACACCTGCAGTGTTGCTTTCTCCTGTCCCGTGTGTTTGGGAGAGACAGACAGAGATGGAGGGAAACAGACAAATAGAAGTAGAGCAAGTCTGAAAGAGGGGACAGAGCGAGGGGAGGGTGGACAGAGAGAAAGGCAGGGTGGTTACGTGAGGGATGCAGAGAGACAGACAGAGAGGACTAGGAAAAGCCAGAAATAGAGTCAAAGAGAGGCCAAGAGACAGAGACACTGACTCAGAGATTTCCAGAGATGGGGAGACACAGATGGAGATAGTCCTGGAGCAGGTGAGGCTGGAGAGAAGCAGGCCTAGAAACCCAGGGTGGGTTCTGGAGTTGGGGGGGGGTGCCCTGAGGGGTCCTGCGGAGGCGGAGGCAGGGACGCCTGCCTCTGCCCCAGCCAGTCCCGCCTGCCCCCAGGTCCAGGAGGTCCAGCCTATCACCAGCTACGATGCGGCGGGCTCCTTCCTTCTCCTGGGCTGCAGCAATGGCTCCATCTACTACGTGGGTGAGCAGCAGCCAGCACCCCTCGTGCCCGAGAACCTTCCGGGGAAGTGGGAGGAGAGGGGAAAGCCTGGGCGCCTCGAACAAGCCCGCTGTACCCTCCCCGCCCACCCCAGATGTGCAGAAGTTTCCCCTGCGCATGAAGGACAACGACCTCCTCGTCAGTGAGCTCTACCGGGACCCGGCAGAGGATGGGGTCACGGCCCTCAGCGTCTACCTCACCCCCAAAACCAGTAAGCTCTGATGGGCTCCCCGCCCTGCCATCAGCCCCAGCCCACAGCTGGCTTCCCACCACTTGTGGAGCTTGACCCAGTGAGATTTAGGAGGGGCCGGGAGGGGAGATTGAACTCTTGTTCAGTCATTCAACAAACACTCACCGGGCACCACTTGTGTGCACTGTGGCGGGCCCCTCCAACCAGGGGCAGAACTGGCCCCTAGTACTTCATCTTTGTGTTTCTTTTCCACCCCTGCATTTAGGGCATGACGCCTGCGTGCTCATAAAACGAAGAGGGTGCACGTTTTACAGTTCTCTCACTTGGGACAGTTTTTTTGTTTTGGTTTCTTGACTTCAAATGCAGAGCAATAGGCCCCTTTTTGTTTGTTTTTTATTGAGCTGTGATTCACATAGCAGAGCATTCACCGTTGGAAAGTGTACAATTCAGTGACTTCTAGGAGATTCACAAGGTTGTGCACACATCACTACTATGGAGTTCCTGAACAGGATTGTTAGCACCCCAAAAAGGAACCCTGAACTCATTAGCCGTCATACCCTGTTCTCCCTCCTGACAGCCCCTGGAAACCTAATCTACATTCTGCCTCTGTGGATTGGCCGATTCTGGACATTTCATGTCAACAGGACCATAACAATATGTGGCGTTATGTGTCTGGCTTTTTTCACCTAGCATAATGGCTCTTTTGTAAATTTATTTTTTTCTTTCTTCTTTTTTTTGTCATGGGGAGTGCTTTCTGGATCTTAAGATGACCTTGCCTGCTCCCAGGTTGTGAAGGTTTTCCCCTGTGCTTTCTCCTAGAGGCTTTTCAGTTTTAGCTTTTTATATACAGGTCTCTGCTGCTTTTCCCATTACCTTTTATGTATGGCGTGAGGTAAGGCTCACAGTCCATTTTTTTTTCCCAGCAGCAGTAAATGAGTAACACACCTAACTTCACACCTGTCATCACCTTTCCTCCATGGAAGTCCCCTTGCTGATTTCATGTATTTATTCCTTTCTTCCCCACCCCTCTGCCCACCGCGTGCCTCCACAGTGTCGCTTATCTCTTCATTTGTTTGTGTCCTTACAAAATGGGTGTTGTCAGCAGGCTTTGGATTCGCAGAAATGCTCCTGGGCGTATATGTTAATTGTCCCCTTACTTTTGCCCACCCCGCCCTAGGTTTAATGTCCGTCCGGGTGGCTGTGCACAACCCTAATCCATGGCTTTGAGCCTCTGCACAAAATACGAAAACCCACGTTTTACCTACCCTCATTCCTTAAGATGGTCCATTAAGTCTCTGACCATTGCAAAATAATTGTTCCCGTCTGGAAAGTTGGCGAGGGTGGGCCGTCCCTCAGACACTGGGTTGCGTTTTCTTGTCTTGCCGTCTGTTTATATGTCTGTTTTTCAGTCTTTTGCTCTGTAACCCCATCTCCCTCTGGGTCTGTCTGTCGCTATATCCCTCTCCCGAGATCCAGTTTCTTGGTTCCCTTTGCCTCCCTGTTTCTCTATTTTTCTATCTCTGTCCCCTGTCTTAATGAGATCTGTCTGTCTCTGTCTCTCTCTTTTTTTCTGTCTCTGCTTCTTTTTTTTTTTTTTTTAAAGATTTTATTTATTTATTTGAGAGCACATGAGAGGGGGGAGGGTCAGAGGGAGAAGCAGGCTCCCTGCTGAGCAGGGAGCCCGATGCGGGACTCGATCCAGGGACTCCAGGATCATGACCTGAGCCGAAGGCAGTCGCTCAACCAACTGAGCCACCCAGGCGCCCTCTGTCTCTGCTTCTTGCTCTCTCTGTCTCTGATCTGTCCCTCTCTTCATCCTCCGCCCCTCCCCAGGTGACAGTGGGAACTGGATTGAGATCGCCTATGGCACCAGCTCTGGGGGTGTGCGGGTCATCGTCCAGCACCCTGAGACCGTGGGCTCAGGGCCCCAGCTTTTCCAGACCTTCACCGTGCACCGCAGCCCCGTCACCAAGATCATGCTCTCGGAGAAACACCTCATCTCAGGTGGGCCTCGCCGGGTTGCTCCCGCTGCACGTCTCCCTGCAGGACACTGGCCCAGGTCAGCGTGTGAAACCGGCGGGTAGGGGAGAGAATTTTAACCTGGGACAATAATTGCAGAAGTGTGAGATGGGTCCTGTAAGGGGACCCATCCAGGAGAGAGTGAGTAGTTCATCAGTTCCCCAAACATGGCTTGAGCACCTGCTGTGTGCCAGGCACAGAGGATACAGTGATGGAAAAGACAGGCCAAGTCCCTACCCCTGCGGAGCTGATGTTCTGCTGGGGATGGCAGATGATAAACATGTCAGAGTAGAAATGACCGACAGGCAATGATGAAGACCAGGAATCAGAGCAGAGCTGTGTGAGTGGCTAGAGCTTGGTGGGGTCACTGGGGAAGGATCTTTGAGCAGAAACAAAGGAATGCACCCCCCCCCCCCGCCCCGCCGCAGTGGGGACAGGCATTCCAGCAGAGGGACCAGGCATTGCAAAGGCTCTGAGCTGGGAGGATGAAGGATGGATCTGAGGAGGAGCAGGGAGCCCCTGTGCCTGGAGCAGTGTGGGCGAAGGAGAGGGTGGGGCTTTGTGAGCCATGCAGAAGACCCTGTCCTTGACCCTGATTGGGATGGAGTCTCGGGAAGGAATGCAGTGAGCGGAGGAGGGCCATGACCTGGCACAGGTGTTCACAGGGTCCCCCTGGCTGCGTGTGGGGCCAGGCTCTGGGGGCAGGACAGGAGCGGGGAGTCCAGGGAGGAGGTGATGATGGACAGGACGGGGGGGGCTGGGGGGACAGTGACAGGGTTAGGTGAGATCAGGCTCTGGAACGATTTTGGAGGCAGGGCCAAGAGGACTTTTAACCATTTGGAGTTCTGGGGCAGAGGGAACTCTCTGAAAGGGAAGAATTCAGAGGGGCCCGAATCCTGACACCTTTGTGGGGGTCATCGTGCGGCTCGGGAGGGTGGGGCGGCGGGGATGCAGGCCTGACCTGCTGCCCGCCCCCCCCCCCTGCTCCTTAGTCTGTGCCGACAGCAACCACGTGCGCACGTGGTCCGTGACTCGCTTCCGGGGCATGATTTCCACCCAGCCCGGCTCGACCCCGCTCGCTTCCTTCAAGATCCTGGCGCTGGAGTCGGCCGACGGGCATGGCGGCTGCAGCGCCGGCAATGACATTGGTGCCTACTAGCCCCTGGCGCCCCCCCCCCCCCCCCCGCCCCATGCGCCCTGCCTGAGCCCCACTGGCCTCCATTGGCCCCTTACCTGACCTGCCCAGCGGGCCTGGTCGACCTCCATTCACCCCCCGCCACCCCCCCATTGAATTCTGTTACCCCATCGAGTCCTCTGACTGCCACCTGACCCAGGACTCCCACCCCGCATCCCTGAACTCCACTGACTGTTGCTGACCCCCAGCCCTTTCTGAGCTCGCCAATTCCCAGGTCCCAGAAACCTGGGAATGCAGACCTGGGGTCCTGGGAGGGATTCATCGGTGGGGAAGGAGGCAGAGCCTTGGGGTCTGGAGTCCCAGGGACCCCGGCTGGCCCTGACTCCCCCCCTTCCCCCCCATCCTGGCCCAGGCCCCTACGGCGAGCGGGATGACCAGCAAGTGTTCATTCAGAAGGTGGTGCCAAGCGCCAGCCAGCTCTTTGTGCGCCTTTCATCTACTGGTCAGCGGTGAGGACCGTCCCATCATATGGGGTGGGGGGGGTGGTCGGAGGAGAAGGCAAGATCCCAGCTGGGTCACGGAGGCCAAAAGGGGGGACACTTGAAGGAACAAAGTCTAAAAGAGAGCACAAGGCCTGGTCCTAGGTTTGGGGGCTGGAGGAATCAAAGGTGTGACACATACGGGTGGCGGTGAAGCTGGAGAAACCCCAGGCGCCCCTGCTGGACCTCAGGCAGGGGGCCCAGGTGGTCAGGGCCCCGGGGTGGGGGCAGGAGGCGCGGGCGCAGGTGTCCGGGCCAGGGGGTGGGGCGCGGGCCGCTGTAGGAGCCCGGAGGAGGTGCTCGCCCCAGCCTGGGAAGGGGACCTGTGATGGTTTTTTTGAGGAGGGAGCCCTGGGGTTCCCAGGGCCGGAAGTGACCAAATAGGACATCCAATGGGATGCGCGTTGTCCGGGAGCTGGAGCAGTGACCAGGCTGCAGGGGGCCTGTCAGTCATGTGGAAAAGCCAAGATTGCCCTGAGCGGGCTGGGGAGCCATGGGGCAGCACAGTGGGGAGCACTGTGGGGGCTGGGCTGGAGGTTGGATAGGAGCCCCAGAGCCCAGGGAGGAGGCTGGGACAGGTGCCTGGCGGGAGCAGGCAGCGCTTGACCAGGGCCAGACAGGAGGGGAGGAGGGGGCCCTGGGGGACACTGGAGGCCGAGGGGACTGGCCGTGGGGAACGATAGGAGGTGAGGGAGGTGCCCAGGATGACTCAGGCCTTCTTTGCGACGGGACCAGGGGAGAGCTGCAGATTTGGGGGAGAATCCCACTGGGGACATGTCGGGGCTGCCGGGCGGGAGCCATCCAGGAGGCAGCCGCACCCAGAGAGAGCGCACTGGGGAAGGATAAGCGGGCTTGGGGTGGTGGTTGCAAAGGCAGGAACAGAAGCCATAACAGTGGGATCTGAGGCCCCGGGAAGGGTGTAAGGATGAGAAGACGCACTAGGGCCAGGGTGACCCCCTCCCCTTCTGTCTCAGGGTGTGCTCCGTGCGCTCGGTGGACGGCTCCCCCACCACCGCCTTCACGGTGCTCGAGTGTGAGGGCTCCCGGCGGCTGGGCTCTCGGCCCCGGCGCTACCTGCTCACCGGCCAGGCCAATGGCAGCCTGGCCATGTGGGACCTGACCACCGCCATGGACGGCCTCGGCCAGGCCCCTGGTACTCCCTGCCCCACCCCCAGGGCCCTCTCCTCAACCCCCTTCCTCAGTCTCCCTCCCCAAGCCCTTGGCCTCTGACCCCTTTCCTCTGCCTTTGAACCCTACCTTGCCCCTGCTTGTCCACCCCTCTCTCTCAGCATCTGACCCCTGTCCCTGGACCTCTGCATTTTTCCTCCTATCCTGACCTCAGTCCTTGCACACAACGCGTGTCCCTTGCCCAGTGATCCTTGTCTTGGCCCCCCCCCCCCCCCCCCTTTCCTTGCCCCGCAGCCGGTGGCCTGACGGAGGAAGAGCTGATGGAGCAGCTGGAGCAGTGTGAGCGGGCGCCGCTGTCTTCCTCCAGGAGCTCTCTCCCCAGCCCCTCCCCCCGCACCTCTCTCACCAGGTAGGCCTGACCCCACTTCCCCTTTGTGCAGTGGGAGGGGGGTGCTGCTGCTCATCTGCCCTGGATGACCCGGATGACACGCACTGACCCTCATCACCCCCACCACTGCAGTCTTCACTTAGCCTCCAGCAACACCTCCCTGTCTGGCCGGCGCGGGAGCCCGAGCCCCCCACAGGCTGAGGCCCGGCGTCGTGGGGGAGGCAGCTTCGTGGAACGCTGCCAAGAACTGGTCCGGGGTGGGCCAGAGCCCCGACGGCCACCGACACCAGCCCCTCGGCCCCCCGCGGGTCTGGGAGCTCCCCTTGCGCCCCCCAAGGTGAAGCTCAATGAAACTTCCTTCTGAACACAGCTGCCATGGTGCCTTTGGATACCCAGGTCCTGGGGGGGGTCTGGCGGGGGGGGCTCTGGTGCCTCCCTGCTTCCTGTCAGAGCCCTGGGTTCAGGGCCAGGGCCTCCTTGGAGTGGTCACTGTTACTAGGCCCCCACTGTCCCCCCTTTTCTGGAGCCAAAGTCACCCTCCCCTAATAAAGTTCTCACTGCCAACACCTTGCTGACATTCCTAGAGGGTTTGGGGACCCCCAGGGAAAGGGTTGGAGAGATGTGGGGACTGGCCATATGTCTGGCTATAGATTCAGGAACATCTGGCTCTCTCTCGCTTTAAGCAAAGAAAGAGAACGTAATGGTTTACTCCTGGCTTCAGGCATAGCTGGATCCAGGGATTCAAAAACTCATCCAGAATGTCTTTCCATCTTTTGGCTTTGTTTGCCTCTGGGATGCATCATTCTCAGTCAGGTTTTCCCCTCTGGGTGCCAAGATGACTCGAGGTACCTCCTTAGCAACTTTTTTTTCTCTCCTAGCAGCAGCAGCAAAAAGAAAAAAAAAAATCATATGACTGATTCTTACTGGCTCGAATGTAGTCAGATGGCCACCCCTGAACAAATCACTGTGGCCCGTGTGATGGAGGCCTTCCATTGTTCCAAGGGTCCTGTGCCCTCACAAGCCAGGAGGTGAGATCAGCCCACTCCTCCCCTCCAACCAGAGGAGGAGTCCCTGAAAGGTGAATCAGGGTACTGTTCCCACAAGCAGGGATGAATGGCTGCAGGTCAACAGAAACACAGATGTTGGCTATACGATTGCCACATCCTTAGTGTTTGTACCCTAAACTTCGCCACGGCCAACACCTTGCCCACATCCCTGGCTGCCCAGTCTCATCCCTTTCCTGCCCCTACCAGAGAGGTTATGTGGGACAGGTTCTGCTCACTCCAGCTTAATATCCTTGAGGTTTTTCCCCAAATAATACCTATTCCTATGGCAACTTCTCAGGAGTTTTCTGCCTCTTTTCCTTGGGTCGATGAAGAGGAGAGGGGGCCAGATTCGGGACAAGGGGTTTTAGAATATGCTAATTTGAGAATCCCAGAGTTTCTGGAATGCCAGAGTTTCTGTAACATAGTGGAGAGGGGTCCAAAATGTAAGGGAATCTAGAATGCAGGAATATTCTAGAATGCTAGTGGATAAACAATATTAGGGTTCTCCCCTGCATTTCAGAGAATGCAGACTAGAGGTTTCGTGACAAAAGGACCTGGAAGTCAATGATTCTAGAACAGGAGAGTGTTCTAGAATACATATGAATCTACATTCGTAGGAATATTTTGTATGCCAGAGTTTCTGGAATGCTAATTATAGGACACAGAAAGCAAATCTGGAGTACTAGAAAATCTAGAGCATAGGGGCATTCTGGAATGTCAGCTCTTCTAGATCACTAGAGGGTTTGTTTGCATTCCAAGAAACCCATAATGGCAGGGGGTTCTGGATTGTCAGAGAATCTAGAATATGATTGGGAGATGAGTGATTCTAAAACATGAGTGTTCTGGAATACCTGTGAATCTCAAACTCTGGAAATGTTTTTACATGCCAGGACATTCAGAACCCTGGGGGGTGTTTGAATGTTAGGAAGTCTAGAACATAGGAGGGGGTTGGGATGCCCGGAAATCTAGAATGTGGGATGTTTTATAATGCTCCCAGATCTAGAATGTTGAGATAGTTTTTCCTTGCCAGGGAATCCAGAACACTTGTGTTTCTGGAATGCTGGTGACTCTAGAACAGAGAGAATCAGAAAATCTGAAATACTAAAGAGATTTGTCTGTTAATAAATGGGATAAAACCCTGCGTGTGAGCACATGATGGGAGGAAGCTTCCAGAATGCCATGGCTCTAGCACTCTGAGGGATTCTGAAGGGTTGAGAGCAGATCAGGGTCCAAGGGATGACATAGAAACGACCCTGGGAGATACTGGCACTGATGGGGAGGGATTGGGAGCAGGGGACTCCAAAGTCGGGGGGGGGGGGGGGATGGGAAGGCAACACCATCCCCGGAAGTTGTAGTGGTGAGCCAGAGGCTGTTGCCTAGCAACGAGCATTGAAGATGCCCCGGATCCCAGGCAGAAGGGAGAAATTTCGGTAGCTCCCCCAGCAAATGCTCCAGCCACAGGGTAGGAGGTGAGGAGGAGGAGGGCAACGGGAGTGGGGGTGGGGGTTGTCAGGACACGCTGTCCTGCAGGGCCATCTTAACCAGATTGCGGGGGCTTCACAAAAACAGGGACCCAGAGCACATTCAGTGGGCAGTCAGGGATTCCATCATCATGCTAGGACTGCCCACGAATGCCCACGAGTGGGGCCTGAGTGTCATCGTTACTGCTCTAAGGGGCTGCGTGTCCCTGGATGGCGAGTGGGCCCAGATTCTGGGTGTCAGTGTGGGATGGAGGCGTGGATTGTTGTAGGTGGTAGTAACAGTGTGCGTGTGGCTGTGTGAGTTACCAGGGTGCCTCGCTGTAACGGGGCGCGGGGGGGAAGGTGACGGGGTTGCCCGTCCATCCTCCATACCCTCCGCTGGAAGAAGGAGCAGGAGTGGGTCTTAGCCTAGGGTGGGCCCTATATGGTCAGGGCCCGCGGCCTAGTATCCTGTGGGGGTGGAGCCTGTGATGCACTGGGGGCGGAGCTAAGGATCCAGAACTGGAAATCTTAAGACTCAAACTGCGTGGAGGGATGGGGCCTGGAACCCGGGGGGCGGGGCAAACATGAAAGGGGTGGGGCTTGGGATGCTAAGTATGGGGCTGCGCCCGAATTCACTGTGGGAAGGGCAGTGACCTGAAACTCAGAGGAGAAGGGGCCAAGTGGGGAACCAGATCTGAAGCTCAGGGGGCGGTGACCTTAGGAGAAGAGAAGTGGGATGTGTAATGGCGAGGAAAAGGGTGGGGCCTTGAATTTATAATGAAGGGCAGGAGCTAAGCTTGAGACCTACTGCATTGGGAGGCTGTAAGCAAGGCTTGGAGCCTGGAACTCCCTAAAGAGAGTGCAGGTGGGGCCTAAGGCCCCCTGTGGCTTGGGGCTCCCGAACCGACGGTGGAGGACTCAAGGAAGGGAGGGGACTAGAATTCTTTAAAGAGAGAGTCTGCAACTCTATCAGTTGGGAGGGGTGCTGTTGGGAATCTTTAAATATTCAGGTTAGGGAAGGGGGGTCTGGTAACCTCTAGGGGCAGCGGTGGAGAGGGGTGTAAGGAGAACAGCTCTCTCGGAGCAACGTCTGTGGGTCAGGGGCCGAGCCTGTGTCCTCTGAGGGCCAGAGGCTACAGCCTTCTGAGGAACAAGCTTTTGCTTGTTGGACCTGGAACCCGTGAGGCACAAGGCCTTGAGAGGAGGAAATCCTTTGCGAAGGTACAGAGTGGGCCTGGGGCCTCAGAGGGGCCAAACCTGGGGCCTACTGTAGGATTAGCACTCCCCCCCCCGCCCCACCCGAATCCTGAGTCTCTCGCATGAGAAGTGGACAATTCTGGGGGCTTCCAGCGTTTACACCAGTCAGGGAGCAAATTCTGATCAAATTTCTACCACAACTGTGAACGAGGTGATGAGGCCTGTGCGTGACGGTCTAGTTTAGGGGACCCTGACCACTGCCTACGCATCCCTCCCAGCCGTGGGAGGGGTCCCAGCGTCTCCACTCTTCAGCTTCTCCTTCCCGAGTCGGTACCGAACTCCCGATTTCCCCTCCAGGCCTGAGAACCTCAGGCCCCAGCGCCCCCCGCCCCGCACCTGTCCCTCTAGCCCCTCCCCCGCCGCCTTCCGATTGGCCAAGAGGGTAGCGCCCCCTGGCGGCATCGGGCTCTGATTGGCGGGAAGTTAGCAGCCGCGGCTAGGACTGTGGAGAAAATGAGTGGGCCTCGGGCGGGGGCGGGGGGCGGGGCCGCGCCGAGCCGGACCCGCTGGACAGACCGCCCGCCTGGAGCGGGACTCCACGCCGGACACGATGCGGCGGCCTGGCTCCAGCGGCCGCCGCCCCCTTCTGCTGGTGCTGCTGCTGCCGCTCTTCGCAGCCGCCGCCTCCGCCGCCAGCCCCAGCCCCAGCCCCAGCCCCAGCGAGGCCGTCGAGGTTGCGGGGACCCCGGGCCGCCCGGCCGGGTAAGCCCCACTGCGACCCCTTCTTCCTTGTGCCCCCTCCACCCAATAAGTCTGGTGGGTCCGGAAGCACCAGAACTTGCGGATTTAGGGGACTAACGAACCCAGTGCTTCAGGGTAGGGATGAAAGAGCCAGACCCTTGGATTTATTAGGACCCTCTATTTTGCAGGGCTTAGAAGCGGGGAGTACTGAAATTTGGAGGCGAGGGATTCGCCGCTGGTGTGGTAGATGGACAGTATGGCCCCAGGGAATTCTAGGGTTTTTTTCGGAGAAGGGTCCCAGCTTATATGGGGATGGGGCTTTGAGTTTTCCTACGATGATAGATGGGTGGGGCGCTCCAGCTGGGATGAGGTTCCCCAAGCTTCTTGGGTGCTTAAGGAAGAGGAGTATCGGAGGTTATGAAGGGATTCTATGGTGGGGTTGAGATGTCCTGGTTTTCTCGGGTTTGGGAACGCCTGGATGAATTAAAAGGGACCCTTGGATTTTCTTAATGACTTAGGAAGACGTGGACTTCGGGCTTGATGGCGGAGGGGCTTGCAGGGGGGTTTGTGCGGAGGGGGTTCCTCAGATTTCACGAAGGTTGGGGATGCTCTAGTTTCCTAGAATTAGAGGATCCCGGGCTTGAATGAGGGACCAGTGATTTCGCGGCAAGAGATCCAAAATTTCCTATAGATTTGGGGGTTATAGCCCCCCTTCCTGTCTACGGGTGACGAGATCGAAGAAAGCAGTCTGCCCAGCACCCCCACCCCCCGCCCTGCGGCCCAGCGCTCCGTTACAAAGGCCCCGGGCTCCGCTCCCGCCTCGGTCTCTGCGAATGCGTTTAGTAACCCGAGCCGCGCCGGGGGCGGGGCCGGGAAGGGGTTAACCCGGAGAAAAGGCGGGAGGGATAACGGCAAGATCAGGGGTCCCGGAGGCTCCCATCTAGGCGGTATCCTCCCTCACTGGGCCCCACCCGTCTGGAAAGAGTCCATGCGCCCGACGTCCCCTTCACAGCATCTCCCCCACGGCCCTTCTCCCGGGGCCTGGGCGCGCGTCCTCATCCCCCGCCCCCCTTAGCCTGGGGCTAATGGATTTGTCTGGGGGGCCCCCTGGTTGCGACGCACTTGCGCTGGAGCTGAGGACTCCGCTATCCAGAATCTGAGACCCTCTGGGCTCAGAGATTTCTCGAAGAACGACTCCTTCCTCCTGGTCAGGCGGGAAACTGAGGCCCAAAGACCAGGAGATGCTGGCTCCAGGACACAGCGCGTGGAAGGGCAGGAACGGGCTAGAACTCAGGCCTTGGGATTCCCAGTTCTGGGCTGTGGCTCCTTCGGTATCCCCCTCCACCTCAGCACCCTGCTGGACCCACAGTCAAAAGAGGACCTCCTTCCCCGGCCGCTGAGGCCTGTGGACGTGGCGCCACCTGCCGGCCATTCTAGGGATGACGACTGAGTCAAGGACAGGGATGTGCGGGGAGGGCGGGGTTCTAGATTCCCAGACAGTCGGGGGCTTGGAAATGCGCTTAGAAATCTTCTTTGCGTCTTTTTAAAAAACCATAAAAAAAAAGACTCTAAAATGTCCTTACCAATAAGACTTTACCACTAAACACTTCAGAAAATAAATAAAAGTAGGGTTGCTGTGACCTTCATCCCAGGAGAGTCTATGCCAATTTGCCTCCCACAGTTCAGATGGGGAAACTGAGGCATCCAGCATAGTGCCTCAGATTGATCAAACATCTATTTCGAGTGCTCTCAAGCCTTCTCTTGGCTTTCCCCTCCCCTATCCCCCACTGCCCTCCTTTGGGAGTTCTAGAGGACTAGGGGCCTGAGTGACTTCCACCCCTGTTTATAGTCTTGCTGCTTGTCGGTGCTGCCCAGGCCGATCGCCCAGGAGAAGTCGCTGCCTCAGAGGTGGGTTCTTCTAGGTGGGGTATGGGTAGGAAGTGAAAGGGGGTAAGAGCAGAGGGGTCGGGGCTCCCTTCCCCGCCCTTCATCCCAGCTGGAATGCCGGATGCACTTGGTGGAAAGAAAGACTCGGTCCCTTCCTTCTCCACTTAGTCCCTGGCTGTCTCCGAAGCCTCCTGCAGGGTCCAGAGCTGCCCGCCGAAAAAGTGTGCAGGCCCTCAGCAGTGCCTGACCCCAGTGCCCCTGGTGCTGCCGAGCCCCAGTCCCAGCGTGAGCAAGAGACAGGTGTCCCTCAACTGGCAGCCACTGACGTGAGTGTGCGGATCCCTCCCCTACCAGAGGCACAGGAGCTCCCAGCTCCGCCACCATTCCCCGCACACCTTTCTCTCTGCTCCCTTGTCTCTTCTCCCTTCTTCTCTTTCTCTCAACTTGTATCGCTGTTTCTATTTCTCCTTTTCATGCCTGCCCCATTCTCTGCATCTTTCAGTCTCCATTTCTCTGGCCTTGTCTCCATGCCCTCAGTCTGTATGTGTTCTTTTCCATTTCTGTCTCTTTCTGTTTCTCCCATCATTGCCTGTCTCTTGTTCTGTGTCTGACTCTCTGTCTCTTTCTGCCTCTGTCTTCTCTCCTCTCTTTCTCTCCCTTCCTCATCTCTGTTTCTCCCCCCACGTTTGTCTCTGTTTCTCCCCAACCCTGTGAAGAACGCTCAAGGTCTGGTCCCTAGAAAGGGATTGGAGGTGGGGGGGGCGGGGGTTGGGGAGAGCTGCTACTGGGAGATCTCCTGGCACGGAAGGCCCCTACCAGCTGTGGGGGAGGGGGTGTGGGGGAGGAGGGGGTGTCCGTCTAACCTCGTTTGTCTCCTCTGCCCTCTCCTACCCAGGCTGCAGGAGGCCCGAGCTCTGCTGAGACGAAGGCGGCCCCGCTGGCCGGGTGGCCGGGCACTGTTGAGAAGGAGGCCCCCACAGCGCGCCCCTGCCGGCCAGACCCTGGGTAAGAACATCCGCCCTTCCTCTGCCGGGGGGCAGGGGGGTGGGTTCCGGGCCAGATAAAGCCGTCTGGTTCCCACGGTCCAGCCGCCGCCTAGCTGCCCCCCATTGTAGCTCAGACCCCCAGCCCCCCAGGACACGGACCCTCTAGGGACCCTGGCGTCCGGCCGCGCGAGGTGAGCCCGGGACAGGACCCGACGCTGGCCAGAGGCGCTGACCCGCGGGGGTGGGGCCGGGAAGCCAGGCGTCCGGGCTCCCTGCGGCCGAAGAGGGGGGCGCTGTCCCGGCAGAGAGTGCAGCCGAACTAGCCCAGACAACAAAAGCGATTGCGCGGGTTGGCGCCTGCCCGGTCACCGAATGCCCAAAATTGCGGGGCGGCTGGGAGCCAAAGGCCTCCCCCCTGCTTCCCCGACCCTCCCCCTGCCCTCCTCCCACTCCAGCTCTCTGCCCCTGGGCTAGCACACCCCCTAGTCTCAACCACCCTCTAAAGTCCCCCTCCTGCTGTGGCCTTCAGCCCAGATGTGTCCCCTTCTCCCTAAAGTCTTCCAGATGTGGGCATCCGGCCAGATGTTAGGACCCCCGCCCACAGCCTCAATCCACCGTACGCTCTTATCCATTCCGACTTCTACCAGGTGTGGGGGGTCCTGGCCAGATGTGACCGTATCCTCAAATGTGCCCCCCCCCACCGTCCTGCCCACAATCCAGACCCCAAATTCCTTCATGTGCCCAGGTGCACCGACCCTTCTTCTCTCCCCCAGATGTGCCACCTGGCTGCCCAGATGTGCCACGACAGCCCCATATCCCGATGAAGCCTCTTTCTCGGTGTCTAGGGCGGAGAATCGGCCTTTACCGGCCTCCCCAAATGTGGCCCCCACTGCTCTTTCCTCTTTATGGATTCAGCCCTGTCTGGGGGGAAACCGGCCCGCCCCCACCTGTTCCCTTCCCCGCCGCTCCCCTGCGGGCCCCATTCACTTGTTGGTGCGAGGCGGGGGCAGACCGGGCGCCCCCCTCCCCCCTGCGAGTCTAGCGCCCAGCCTGCGCGCCTCTGGCTGCGCGCCCAGCCCCACGCGCCCCCGC
>NC_058418.1:12476514-12527202 GCF_002201575.2 Neomonachus schauinslandi | reverse complement strand
AGCCATGGCGGGCGGCGCGCGGGTGTCGCTATTGGTGCTGCTGGCGCTGCTCGGGCCGCAGCCTGTGCTGGGCCGGCCCCGAGAGCGCCTCCGCGTGCGCTTCACCCCGGCCGTGTGCGGCCTGCGCTGCGTCCATGGGCCCACCGGCTCCCGCTGTACCCCGACCTGCGCGCCCCGCAACGCCACCAGCGTGGACAGCGGCGCGCCCGGCGGGGCGGCCCCGGGGGGACCCGGCTTCCGCGCCTGTGAGTGCGGGGTGGTGGTCCCGAGGGAGGGGCTCCCAGGGGGAGGGGGTCCCCGGGGATGGGAGAGACAGTCCCCCAGGGAGAGGGAGCCCAGATTCGGTGTGCACGAGTGCTGGGGA
This sequence comes from Neomonachus schauinslandi, assembly GCF_002201575.2. Lineage (NCBI taxonomy): Eukaryota > Metazoa > Chordata > Mammalia > Carnivora > Phocidae > Neomonachus > Neomonachus schauinslandi. Next base: position 12,526,838 of record NC_058418.1, on the reverse strand, counting down.
ATCCCTGGGGTATTTCAGGAAGGGGGACTTAAAATTCCTGGCGTTTGGGGTTGAGTCCTGAGGGTCCCGATTTTGCAAGCAACGAGGGTTCTCAGGGACCTGTGGCGTCCCACGTGAGGGGATTGGGGCCGGCTTTCATGCCTCTGAGTCAAAGTGGGAGATACCAGAACTGAGGGGCCTGGAGCTGGGGGGAAGGGGGCCCCAATTCTGAGACTGTAAGGAGTCCCTGGAGACCAAGCGAGAGTTTCGGGGCCCCGAGGGGTGTCCCAGTTTCTGTGTCTTGGGTGGGAGGGATTAGGAAAGTCCAGGATGGGAGTGCCTGGAAGAGAGGAATTGGGGTGAGGAAAGTTGATCCCAAGAGCTGAGAGGGAAAGGGTCCCTAGAAGGAGGGTCTCTGCAGGGCCCCTGAGTTGCAAAGGTCGCACGTGGGAGAGAAACCCAGATAGGAGGCCTAGGGGAAGGGGCGCCCCCTGGGGGGCAGAGGGGACAGGAGGGTGTGCATCAGGCACCCCTACAGTAGGGATCCCCCCCCCCCCCCCCCGCGGGCTCAGGTGAGGTGGAGAGGGCGGGCCACCTGTTGGCCCCAGGGTGCAGGGATGGACGGGCTCTCGGGGTCGGGGCCTACCTGCTCCCAACCCCAGAGGCCCTCTGGAGTGGGGAGTGGGGGCCCCTGGCTCTGAGAACTCGCCCAGCCTGGCCCCCAGCCAATCCAGCCCTGGCCGGCGTGAGCTCATCTCCCGCCTGAGCCCCCGCCCGCTGCCACTCCCTCCTCCTCCCCTCCCTCCCTCCTTCCTACACTCCCTCCCGGCCCAGCCCCAACGCGCCCGTGCCAGGCGCCGTGCCCAGGCGGGTGCCAAGCCCCTGGAGGCACAGGAGGGGCATGTGAAGGGGGGCTGACCCCGGCAGGACCCCGATGTCCTCAGCTCCTTATTCTTTCAGAGGCGTGGGACATGAAGTTGGCCGTGCCCATGTATCGACCCGTCCAGGGTGTGGGAGCCCCAAAGGAGCTGGGTGGGGGGCCGGCATTCAGACCGAGAAAAGGCAGAGGAATTCCCAAGGAGGCTGGGAAATGCCCTGAGACCTAGCTGGATTACCGTGACCGCCAGAGAGACCCTTCCTATTTTGGAATCGTGATTCCTAGTTAAGCCTCTCCTGCTACTCAATTAAGGACCCTTATTAGGGCACCCTGGAGTCCTGGCCTGACTCCCTTAAGTAGGGGAGCCCAGAATCTCAGCCTTCAGACCCTAAGCCTCCTCCCCACCCCTATCAACAGACTCCACAGACCGGCCCCTCCAGTAAAGTTCCCTCCCATTCTTCTGATGTAATCCCCCCAAACTGTGCCCCTCACCAGAGAACTCTGTAGTATTGTCCCTCAGCTACTCCTCCCTACTTCCCGGAGAAACCCCAGATTACAAACCCTATACAGTGATAACTCCACTCCCTAGCTGAATTCTCTTTCCACAAAAGACTACCATTCTCTTGTATTTCCAATTGAGTGCCATCAGATTCCTGATTCCTATCTTTCCAAGCCCTGCTTTTCCAGCTGACCCCCTCCCCAGGAACTTCTGATCCGTCTATCTTCAGAGAACCCCGGAGCTGGTCTTGATCAGCTGATTCTCACAAGAAGACTCTCCAGACACTGTGCTCCCCCTACGCAGCCATTAATCCAAAGACTTGGGCACCTAATCCCTTAGCTGGGAGGGGATGGAGGATCCACAGTATCTTAGAATCTTCCCAGACAATTGAGGCTCTTGTGTGCTGGGGACTCCCAGGGAATCCCATTTCTCCATGTAAACCCTATTCTCAGCACCCTCAACTTAGCTGTCCCCTAGAAGGCACTAGAGTCCTGTTTTCTAGGTAACTCTCCCCAAAAGAATTTAACAGATTTCTAATGAAAGGGAGCTTTGGTTTCCTCTGAGCTAGGCTCTCTTTCCATTCTAGAAACCTTGAGCCATCTTTGAATCCCAGAGTACTGCACTCTATCTGATCTCTTTCCAGGAGTCCAGTCTCTTTACCCTTCTCAATAGAAGGGTCTCCCTCTATGTTTTCCCTCTCTCCAGTGTGTGGCTCAGAATCCCACACACGCCTTCCTGGACGGCCCCAGCCCCAGCCGCCTGCCCCCTTCTTCCCTCCGCACAGCTGTCTCCAGCTGTTCTCTGCAGCCCCGGGGGAGAAAGGGAGGGGGTGCCCTCGCAGGATACGTCCGGCCTTCTTTGGCTCAGAGGGCTCGGGGCTCCCCAAGGGTCCGGAATGCGGAGCCGCCGCCCTACCCCCGCCGCACCCCTCTCTTTGTTTACCCCGCCGCACAGCTGGCAGTGCCCCGCCCAGAGGTGGCCAGGGGCCCAGCGAGGGCGCGCAGAGCGGAGAGGAGGCGCGTCCCCGTCGCGGCCCCGCCCCGGGGCTACAGGAGGCGGGAAGGCAGAGCTAGAACTCTGCTGCCGGAGCAGACGTGGGCGGAGACAAAGCGCGGTGGGTGGGGCTAGGACGCCCAGATAGCCAAGGAGGTGGGGCGGGAGGAGCGTGAGCCAGAGAGCCGGGGGAAATCGGCGGGAGGAAAGGAAGGTGGGCGGGGCTAAAGGCAGCCGGTTAAACACCTTGACAGGAGAGGTTTAGAATCCGGCGGATAGCAGGTCATGTGGGCGAGTAGCTTAGCAGGGGACGCACAACCAGTGGGCGGAACTTGAGTGTCGTGGACCCGGCCAGACGGGATGTGCGTGTGCCTAGTATGGTAAAGAGACAGAGTTGGGAGAGCGGAGTGGTGCCAGGCGGGGTGGCCAAAACGTCGATTTAGTCAATGGAAGAGACCAGCGCCGGGTCTGCGTAGCTGAAGACCCAGCCGGATGATCAGATGGGCGGGGCTAACTGCTAAGGAAAGAGCGAGAGTGGTCGGGGCCGAGCCAATGGGCGGGGACAGCGCTGTCTGGGTGGGGCTGGAACGCCTGGACTCCGCCTCTAAAATTGGGACTGGAGAGGAAGGGCGGAGTGACCTGAGAGTGAATGAAGAGCCGGAGGGCGTAGTGAGCTGACCCAGTGGGCGGAGCTATAGCAGAGGGCTGTACTACTGGACCCAGCCGGTGCAGGTGGCCAGGGTTGGTGGGGGGTGACACAAGACAGATCAAGGCGGAGCAACTTACAACGAGGTGATACTTTGAGTATCACATTAGGGTCTGACCTAGGCTCTCTCTCCCCCCAGTCCTGTGTCCCTTGATCTGTCACAACGGCGGTGTGTGCGTGAAGCCTGACCGCTGCCTCTGTCCCCCGGACTTCGCCGGCAAGTTCTGCCAGCTGCATTCCTCGGGCGCCCGGCCACCGGCCCCGGCCATGCCGGGCCTCACCCGCTCGGTGTACACCATGCCACTGGCCAACCACCGCGACGACGAGCACGGTGAGGAGAGTGAGGCCGGGGTCCCCTCTGACCCATCTGTCCACTGTCTCGCCGCTTCTCTGACCCTCATCTTTCCTGCCTTGTCCTGAGTACCCTTCTCCAGCGCGCCCTTCCCCCCATTCCTAGTCCCAGTCCGTAAGAACCCGGGGAGACACCCCTTTGCCCCGCCGTGCCTCCCTCCAGGCGTGGCGTCCATGGTGAGCGTGCACGTGGAGCACCCGCAGGAGGCGTCCGTGGTGGTGCACCAGGTGGAGCGTGTGTCCGGCTCTTGGGAGGAGGCGGACGCCGAGGCAGTGGCGCGGGCGGAGGCGGCGGCGCGGGCGGAGGCGGCGGCTCCCTACACCGTGCTGGCACAGAGCGCGCCGCGCGAGGACAGCTATTCCGATGCCTCCGGCTTCGGTTACTGCTTTCGGGAGCTGCGCGGAGGCGAAGTGAGACGAGGCGGGTGGGGAGGGGCCCGGAGCGTGCCACCACGCGGGGGCGCGCTCACCGGACACTTTTCCGCAGTGTGCGTCCCCGCTGCCCGGGCTCCGGACTCAGGAGGTGTGCTGCAGAGGGGCAGGCTTGGCCTGGGGCGTTCACGACTGTCAGTCATGCTCGGAGCACCTGGGTAAGCCCCAGGACGTCCCTGAGGTGCTCGGAGCTGGGGAGAGGTGATAACCCCGTGGCTCCTGGTTACCCTGCCCATAGACAAACCGTGTTCACAAAATCTAGCCACACACCTACCCGGTTGTGGGGATCCTTTCCAGTCTAGATCTATCCAAACCGTTCTGGGACCGTCCACTCCACTTTCTGACTTTGGCTACTCTGTTCTCACCCCACCTTTATGCCACGGCCCCATTCATGCATTTCTGGAACCTCCCACGTTGCCTCTTGTCCCACCGCCTACCTAAGGCTCACCCTGCACTCAAGCCACGCCCAACATCTTTTAATCCCGCCCATCCCTCTTTTGTCCCCGCCCACCTATTTTCGCTCCGCCCGCCCTGGCGCACCCCTCTCTTCTCTCCATAGGGATTTCCGACCGAGTAGGCACCCCAGATGGACCGTGTCCAACCGGCTTTGAAAGGGTTAATGGGTCCTGCCAAGGTGAGCGGAGGAGATGGGGGGCAGGAATAGGAAGGGTTTGGCACCATGAGCTGGGCTGGCAGGGAGCTCATCCCTGACTCCCCTGAGACCACTGCATTCCTCGCAGATGTGGATGAGTGCGCGACCGGTGGGCGCTGCCAGCACGGGGAGTGTGCGAACACGCACGGCGGGTACACGTGCGTGTGCCCCGACGGCTTCCTGCACGACTCGTCCCGCAGCAGCTGCATCTGTAAGCCACCCGGCGGGGGCTGAGGCTGGATCCCACGTCTGTCCTCCCAGCCCTCAGACCCTTTCCAGAGCATCCCTGGGCCTTAATTCCCTTAGACTCCCCCAGATCCTCCCAGACTCCCCGCGGTCACTCTTATTAGACTCCCCTCAGAACGTCTCAGACTCTTACACATCCTCAGACTCCCTAGACCTTCTTCAGCCCCTTTAAGAACCCTTCAAAACTTTAGGTCTATATACCTTCAGATCTTCAGACTTTCTTCAGCTCTTCTCAGGCCCCGAATCCCTTCATCTCTCTCGACCACCAGACCTTCTGCAGACCCCGAGATCCTTCTCAGATTCCCTCATTCCCTCCTCCGGCACCAAACCTTTCTCAGACCTCCAGACCCCTCACCTCTCCTTCAGACCCTCTCAGACCTCTTCTGAATGGCCTTTACACCCACCAGAGCCTCCCGGGGACCATTCTCTCGTCTCCCAGATGCCCTAGCTCCTCTACACTCCCAAGCCCGCCCTGAGTAATTTTCTCCCCAACACGCAGCCCAGCACGTGATCTCAGAGGCCAAAGGGCCCTGCTTCCGCGTGCTCCGCGACGGTGGCTGCTCGCTGCCCATTCTGCGCAACATCACCAAGCAGATCTGCTGCTGTAGCCGCGTGGGCAAAGCCTGGGGTCGCGGCTGCCAGCTCTGCCCACCGTTCGGCTCAGGTGAGCGCCTCCCGCTTGGCCTATCTCTGGGCTTGACTCACACAGTGCCCACTCTAGGCCCCGCCCCCGGGCCCTGAGACTCAAAGCCCTCCATCCGGATTGGGCCCTAGCCTTGGCCACGCCCCCCAGGCCCTGAGATCCTCAGACTGGACTCCGGCCGGGCCCCACCCCACCTTTGGCCACACCCACCCCTGAGACTCCCCCTCAGTCACGACCCGCCTTGACTACTCCTAGCCCTTTAGATATGCTGCTTGTCCAACCTTGTCCCCAAGCTTTGACCAAGTCCGGAGTTCCTGAGACCCTGCCCTCAGCCTAGGCTCCTTCTTGGGCCCCACCCCAGACACCCTCTTTCCTGAGACACTTCCCCGGCAGTCTAGCTTCTGCCTAAAACCAGACCCTTCAACAGACTAAACCAGATCTCATCCTCAACCCTTGTCCCTGTCCCTATCCCAAGTAAGGAAAAACACCCTTGGTCCCACCTTTAGCCTCTGAGATGTTCCATTCTTTGGCCAGGGTATTCCCCAAAACCAGCATCCAACCCAAACCCCTGACCCACACCCAAAACCAAGCCCTGCCCCCAGCCAAGGCCAGATTCTAGCTCCTCTTGTCTCATTTCTTCCTGCTTTCATGTTCTCTCTGCCTCTCTCCCTCCCTTTCTTGTTCGCAGAGGGTTTTCGGGAGATCTGCCCTGCTGGCCCTGGCTACCACTACTCAGCCTCTGACCTCCGCTACAACACCAGACCCCTGGGCCAGGAGCCACCCCGAGTGTCCCTGAGCCACCGGGCTCCACCCTCCACCCATAGGCCACCCACAGGTGAGCTGGCTTCTGGAGGAGGAGATGCCATCTCCAAGGGGCTGCCCCAGCCTCATAAGGAAAAGAGGAGAGAGAGGAGGGGGGACACCCAAATCCAGGTCTCCATTCACTGATACCCCTTCTTTGTCAGGCTTTCTGCCCACCCGTCGTCCAGAACCCCCACCTGAGCCCAGGCCGGGCCCTGAGCTTCCCCTGCCCAGCATCCCTGCCTGGTCTGGTCCTGAGATCCCTGAATCAGGTGCAGTAGAGGGAATCGAGGACATTGATGGGGGTATTACAGGTGGGGATCCTAGGGAGGAGCTCCAAGGTGAAGATCTCAGGATAGGGATGTTACAGCCAGAGGAGTTAAGGAACGGGTGGGAAGAGAGAAAGGTTTGGAGAGTCAAGCACTGGGTAACATTAGGAACTCGTGTTGGACAGACCTGGGTTTACGTTCTCTGTCAATTGGGCAAGTCATTTAACATCTCTGAGCCTCAGTTTCCTCATCTGTAAAGTGAGGATCATCGTGAGGATTCATTGAACTGTCTCTGAAGAGTCTGCCACATAGTAAGTGCTCAGTTAACATTAGGCAATTACTTTTCACGCAGAGGGCACCAAGAACCTATCTCGGGCAGAGGGTTGGAAAGCAAAATATTCAGAAGTGGAGACTTCGGGGTGGCAATAAAGAGAATTCAGGCAGAGGATGTGATGAGAACACCCCATAATAAAGGAGAGAAGGATAAGAAGCGGAAGACTGGGCTTGGGGAGGGACATCCATGAGGGTGTCTTAGGCAGAGGATCTGAGGGGATTGTACTGGGATGAAGGGGACTCAGAGATGGGGGAACCCTGGCTGTCTGGACCCCCCAGGTCCCTCTGCGGGCGTGTGTCAGCGCAATCCCCAGGTCTGCGGCCCGGGACGGTGCATCCCGCGGCCCAGTGGCTACACCTGCGCCTGCGACTCCGGTTTCCGGCTCAGCCCGCAGGGCACACACTGCATGGGTGAGCCTGGCTGTGGGGGTGGACGGAGGTGGGGCGGGGGCTCTGCCAGTCACCTCCTGACCGGCCCCCTCCGTGCCCTCAGATGTGGACGAGTGTCGCCGCGTGCCCCCGCCCTGTGCCCCCGGGCGCTGTGAAAACACGCCAGGCAGCTTCCATTGCGTGTGCGGCCAGGGCTATCGAGCGGGCCCGAGGGCGGCGGAGTGCCTGGGTGAGAAATCCGCCCCGCCCAGCTCCAGGCCCCACCCCTGCCCCGGTCGCGCTCCAGCAGTTCCCGCCCTCCCGCTCTTCCCCCACACCCCTGCTCCCGCCCCCTGACCTGCTCCCACTCTCCCTTCGGCCCCACCACTGCTTCTTCGGCGCCCAGCAGGCTCTGCCCGTCGGGGCCGGTCCCTGCTGTACCACTGCCCGGCTTCTCCCCGGGACCAGGTCCGGCTCCGCTCCTCCCCTGGCCCCGCCCCCTCCATATTTCGGACCGGCTCCCGCCCTCCCCCAGGCCCCGCCCCAGTCCGACGTCGGCCGCAACCTATCACCTGACCACCACCCCCGATTCCCACCCTGCCGCACCCGTGCCTCGTCCTCACCCCGCACCGCGCCTTCCGTCTCTCCTGCCTCCCCTTTGTTCGGTCCCCATAGATGCCCTTCCCGCCCTGGTCCTGCCCTCCCCAAATTGCCCCCCTCGCGGTTCTTCTCTCTGCCTCTGCCCTGGCCGGGTACCCAGTCGTCGTGTGATCCTCCCCTCTCACCTGCCCTCCTCCCTCCCTCCCCGCCTATGCCTTAAACCTACCCACTCCGGGCTCTCTTACTGCCCCTGGCTCCTGCCCCAGTGTGGCCCCGGCCCAAGTTTGGCTCCGCCCCTGCCCTCCCCACCTCGCATCCTCCCTGAGCCCTCTGAGGGCGGGCGTGGCGGGGGGGGGGGGGGAAGGGGAGTGTCTGCCCCAGTCCCAACCTCCGGGTTGGTGCCTGCAGACGTGGACGAGTGCCACCGCGTGCCGCCGCCGTGTGACCGCGGGCGCTGCGAGAACACACCAGGCAGCTTCCTGTGCGTGTGCCCCGCTGGGTACCAGGCTGCTCCCCACGGAGCCGGCTGCCAGGGTGAGGAACTGGGAGGGACAGAGGGGAAGGGGGTGTGGGGGGAACGGTAGAGCGGCATTGTCATGAGGGATGGAGAAACTGAGCAATGAGGCAGGGGGAGGCTGATTGCTGGGAGCCGGGGCAGGGGGGGGTTTGCGGGGGGCCCAGGTTCTAAGAGCCAGGCAGGCAGCCTGATGGCTGTAGAGACAGAGTGACATGGGGGGGATGGAGAGGCCAAGTGATCGGAAACAGAAAAGCTGAGTCATGGAGGATGGAGAAGCAGAGGGATGGAGGATGGAGATGTCAGTTATGGGGCAGGGGGTAGAGGTACGGAGAACAGTGCAGAAAGAGGCCAATTGATGGGGACTGGAGTTCTAGGAGGCCAGCTGGAAGCTTAGGGATTGAGAAGGTAGAGGGATGGAGGATGGAGAATTTGAATAATGGGGAAGAGGAGCGTAGAATGAGACAGACAAGGAGGCCGAGTGATGGGGACCGGGAAGCAGAATGTCAGAGCGGGGAAAGGGAAAATGATGGAGGTCAGGGAGGCTGAGCGGAGCGCAGGGGCGTTGGGGGGCATAAAGGTGTGACTCTGGGCCCCTTGCCCTGGGCAGATGTGGACGAGTGCACGCAGAGCCCAGGCCTTTGTGGCAGAGGGGTCTGTGAGAACCTGCCTGGCTCTTTCCGCTGTGTTTGCCCGGCTGGCTTCCGGGGCTCGGCGTGTGAAGAAGATGTGGATGAGTGTGCCCAAGAGCCACCGCCCTGCGGGCCAGGCCGCTGTGACAACACGGCGGGGTCCTTCCACTGTGCCTGCCCTGCTGGCTTCCGCTCCCGAGGGCCGGGGGCCCCGTGCCAAGGTGAGGGCGCTGAGTCCAACCCATTCCACCCCCATTGGCTGTGGGGACTGGAGAGAGACATGTTTGGGGGGCAGAGAGACAGGGTGATGGGGCTTGGTGAGGGAGAACAGGGGCAGAGAGGAGTGGACGTACTGAGAGGGTGGGGAGGTTTTGACTCCAGAGTCTTCTCCCCTTTCTCCAGATATGAGGGTGCTCTCCATTCCTCCTCCCTTTTGGAATGATACTCTTGTGCTTGTGGGAACCCTGGGGAGGGGACCACCCTGAGGTGCGGAGGGCAACACGCAGGAGGTGGTGCCCTAGCTTCACCGTGGCAGCTGGAGAGACCATTAATGGGGGGCCAGGGAAGGAGTCTGTCCTCCTGGGAGGTGGGATGAGCCTAGGCAAAGTCCAGGAGACTGCCTCCAGACTGGAATGTTGGGGTAGATGGTGACAGCAATGGAGATGATTGGGTCCAGGCCCCTTTCGCAGTCCCACTGGTCTCCTCTGCCCCAGATGTGGACGAGTGTGCCCGTAGCCCTCCGCCCTGTGCCTATGGCCGGTGTGAGAACACAGAAGGTGGCTTCCAGTGCGTCTGCCCCACGGGCTTCCAACCTAACACGGCCGGCTCCGAGTGCGAGGGTGAGGCCGGGGAGGGAGGGAGGAGTGTGGATGGGTGAGGGGGGCTCTGGGCTGCCCCTTCAAGGCCACCTTCTCCCCTGTCCCCCAGATGTGGATGAGTGTGAGAATCACCTGGCCTGTCCTGGGCAGGAGTGTGTGAACTCACCCGGCTCCTTCCAGTGCAGGACCTGTCCTCCTGGCCACCACCTGCACCATGGCCGATGCACTGGTGAGACCAAGCCCCGGCTATGACCTTAGACCTGCATCATGACCCCTGACGTGGCCCATAACCTCCTGACCTGGACCTTAGTCCCCTGGACCATGAATCCCAGAGTCTGACTGTGACTCTTGACCTAGATTATGGGCCCCTGACCCATATTGCAGTTCCTGATCTGGACCATGAACCTTGACCCTGAATGTGACTTCTGGTTCTGTAATCCATGAACCCTCAACTGGACTGTGACATCTGACCCTAACCATTACCCCCGCTGATTAACCCTCAGTACAACCCTCTTAGCAGTTGTAACCCTTTTGATCCTGACTGTCCCTTGACCCTGAATGTGACCTGTGACCCCTGAACCTGACTGTGACATTTGACCTAGCCATAACTCCTGCCATAACCCCTGACTCTCTGTGGCCTTTGATCCTGTCTCTCACCGCCCCTCCCCATTCTCGGAATACCTTCCCTGGGGCCTCATTTTGTGCATGATCCCTGACCTGACACCTGACTAGGGGCCGAATTCTGAACCCTGACTCTTACCCCTGATCCGAATTGGTCTCAGATGACAATCACTGACTCTGACCCCTGCTTCGGCAGAATGCCATCCAGTGATCCTGGCTTATAATACCTGGCCTCTTACACTAATTGATTTCTGACCCCAGTCCTAGTCCAGAGTCCCTCACTGACTCCAGGATCCTAGCACAGGGAGTTCCCAGAAATCCAGATCCACATGACACCCAATTATGGTCCCTAGAATCAGGGAATCTTGGTCTCCCCCACCCACTTCTGCCACGGAGCCTTCACTTCATATCCAACCCGAGACACTACCCACCAATTTCTCCAGATCCCTCGGCCCCAAGGGGATCCTTCCAGGGTCCCTAGACCAGACCCCTTCTGAAAGCCGCGTTCCCACAGATGTGGACGAGTGCAGTTCAGGTGCCTCCTGCGGCCCCCACGGCCACTGTACCAACACCGACGGCTCCTTCCGCTGCAGCTGCGAGCCGGGCTACCGCGCTCCCTCGGGTCGGCCTGGGCCCTGCGCAGGTGCGCAGAGGGGGAGAGAGGGCGGGGAGAGGGACGGGAGAGCCTGGGAGTAGGGTCTGGGTTCCTGGGCAAAGCCTGTTGGGGAGGGTGGAAGCTGGACTAACAGGCAGAGGGTGGGGCTTGCTGGCGGAGTTGCTCCTCCCTAAGCCCCATCTCTCCCGTACCCTAGACGTGAACGAGTGCCTAGAGGGCGACTTTTGTTTCCCCCACGGCGAGTGCCTCAACACCGACGGCTCCTTTGCCTGCACTTGCGCCCCCGGCTACCGGCCCGGACCCCGCGGAGCCTCTTGCCTCGGTCCGTACCCAGGCTGGGCCTGGACCGGGAAAGGGTGGGCTTACACCAAGAAAATCAGGACTAGGAGAGGGCGGAAGGCGGAGTCTGAATTTTTGGACTGAGTTCTCAAAGCGTCAAAGTCAAAGCCGGGATTGTGGAGCCTCCTGGCGGCGTCCAGAGGGAGGCGGGGTTTGGAGGGGAAAGGGCGGAGTCGGGGTAAGTTGCGCCGTGATTGGACGGGGCGGGGCCTGAATCCGTCGGAGGGGTGGGGCTTGCAGGGAAAGGAGGAGCGTAAGAAGGGCGGGGAAAAGAGTGGGAGGTGTCAGCTAGAGGGGCGTGGCAAGGGCGGCGGAGGGGCTTGGCCTGCGATGCTAAGCCGCGGAGGTGGGCCGCGGTTTCGGACGCCGTCCCGCAGACGTGGACGAGTGCAGCGAGGAGGACCTCTGCCAGAGCGGCATCTGTACCAACACCGACGGCTCCTTCGAGTGCGTCTGTCCTCCCGGACATCGCGCCGGCCCAGACCTCGCCTCCTGCCTCGGTGAGAGGCGCCTCCCCCGCCGATCTCTGCCCCTCTGCCTCCCCTTCTCTCCCATTCGTCTCTCCTCCGCTGCTTCCTCCCTTCCCCCGTTCTGACTCTCCACTCCCTTCCTCCTTCACCTGTTCTCCTTTGCTTCCCACCCTCCCCTGCTTCCCCCATTTGACTGCTCTGCCTCCTTCCTCAGATGTGGACGAATGTCGCGAGCGGGGCCCGGCCCTGTGCGGGTCCCAGCGTTGTGAGAATTCCCCGGGCTCCTACCGCTGTGTCCGAGACTGCGACCCTGGCTACCACGCGGGTCCTGAGGGCACCTGTGACGGTGAGACTACTCCCCCACCCCTGCCCCTAGGACAAGTTGCTGGAGTCCACTCCCTTGGGGACTGAGGAGGAGCACCCTGCCTTCTGGACTTGAGGGGAGGGAAGGAGCCCCCAACCAATGCACTTAACTGTGTCCCTATCTCTGTGGTCGAAATAAGCCACCAGTGTGCCCTTGCATTTTCTCGTGGAGGTGAGGTGGGAGGATTTGGGGAGCAAATGAAATGACTGTGGGCTGGCTATCTTGGGCTCTCTGGCTGCCAGACCTGTGATCCATGGAAGCCTAGTTTCAGGGGACCTCATTCATTAATTACGCAAGAATTCATTAAGCACCTACTGTGTGCCGGACACCGGGGGTGCAACAGGCAATGAGTCAAACAAAGTCCCTGCCCTCATGGTGCTGATGAGGGGATAGGGAGGGGGTGGGGAGAGATAGACAGTAAATATGCAAATAGATTCAAGGTTCATTCAGCAAACAGTTTGGGAACACCTACTGTGTATCAGGCACAGTTCTACACCCTGGGGCTACAGCAGGGAATAAGACAGACACAAGTCCCTGCATTGTGGAGTTTGTAGTCTAGGGAGGTGACAGTTGGCATGCTAACAGATGCATGGATGATATAATATCAGGTTTAAGAAGGAAAATAAAGCAGGATAAATGGGCAGAGATGACAGGGCAGTGGAGGAAGGGGCGCTAGGAGTGCTTGATCTCACTTGAGTGAAGTGAGAGAGGGAGCCGTGCAGATAGCCAGGGGAAAAGTGTTCCTGACAGAGGGAACAGCAAGTGCAAAGGCCCTGAGGTGGGGCCATGTTTGGACTATGTGAGAAATGGCAGTGAGACCTTAAGAGTCTCAACACTTTAGAAACTCAGACTCCTAGAATACCAGATTTATAGAGACTTCTCAGTCACGGGAACTGGGAGCAGCATCAGGAACTTGTGAATCCAGTCCTGTGACTCCCCTCCGCACCCCACTCTTTTTTGCAGATGTGGATGAGTGCCAAGAATATGGCTCAGCGATTTGTGGAGCCCAGCGCTGTGAGAACACCCCTGGCTCCTACCGCTGCACACCGGCCTGTGACCCTGGCTATCAGCCCACACCAGGGGGCGGATGCCAGGGTAGGTGCCTGTCTGGCTTTGGGTGAGATGTGAAGGGGAGGGAAGGTCCAGCAAGGGCCTGACTGTCTGGTGGTTGCAGATGTGGACGAATGCCGGAATCGGTCCTTCTGCGGGGCCCACGCCGTGTGCCAGAACCTGCCCGGCTCCTTCCAGTGCCTCTGTGACCAGGGATACGAGGGGGCCAGGGACGGGCGTCACTGCGTGGGTACGGGGCTCCAGGGGGTGGCTGGGGCTGGGGCGGGGGGAAGAGGTTGGTCAGTCCCTGCTCCTCTCCACGGACCTGAACAGATGTGAGTTCACATTTGCTGTGAACAAATATGAACATACACATTGGGCCTGTGGAACTTAGACCTTGGACTATATATCATGTCCATATCAGTCAGGACCCCTTTGGTTGCAAGCAACAGAAACCCTATTCATTCAGATCTTGTTTTGGGAGGACTTAAAAAAATACATGCATAAAGTATGTAAAATGCACACTAATCTTTTTTTTAATGCACACTAATCTTAAGTGCACATAAACATTTTCGTTTTTCCCAACATTTTGTGAGGAAAATGTCTAAAGGTACAGAAAATTGAAAGACCTATAGAATGAATGTCCACATGCCCATGATCTATATTCCACTATCATTCTTTTATTATACTTCTTGTCTCACCTATCTGCCTGTAATCCGCCTTATCTCTGGGTTTAAAATTAAATCGCAGGCATCAGTACTTTTCTCCCTAAATTCTTCAGTATGCATAGCATTAACCAGAGTCCAGTAGGTGTTTCCAGATATTTTGATTTGAGGTTCAATTTACATACAGTGAGCTGCATGAATCTTATATATATATATATATATATATATATATATATATATATATATAACTATATATATATATATATATATATTTTTTTTTTTAAGTAGGCTCCATGCCCAGCGTGGAGCCCAACATGGGGCTTGAACTCATGACCCTGAGATCAAGACCTGAGCTGAGATCAAGAGTCAGATGCTTAATCAGCTGAGCCACCCAGGAGCCCCAGTTATATATTCTTTAAATTTTGACAAATGCAAACACAACAGGCTTTATTTCTTTGAAAAGAATTAAAATAGTGGGGGCGCCTGGGTGGCTCAGTCGTTGAGCATCTGCCTTCGGCTCAGGTCATGGTCCCAGGGTCCTGGGATCGAGCCCTGCATCGGGCTCCCTGCTCAGCGGGAAGCTGCTTCTCCCTCTCCCACTCCCCCTGCTTGTGTTCCCTCTCTCTTGTCTCTCTCTGTCAAATAAATAAATCTTAAAAAAAAAAAATTAAAACGGTGGAGTCCTAGAAAATGTTTGAACTTGAGGCACACTTGGATCCAGGGATTCTAACAAGGCTAGCTGTCTCCCCTTCTCAGCTCTGCTTTCCTCTGTTGTATTTACTTTCAGGCAGACTCTTCACAATCATAAAGAAGGCCCTAGCACCTCCAGGCTAACATCCTCAGCTTGGCAACCCCTAGAGCTAAAGAGGGGGTCTCTTTCTTGATATTTCTAGCAAAAGTCCCAGGACTGGCATCGACTGGCCCAGCTTGGTCACCACCCTTCTCTCTGAACCAGAGAAATGCAGTAATCTGGTTGGCCATGCCTGGAACTTGTATCTACTTGGAGTAGATTTAACCCTACTCAAAAATACATGAGTTGAAAATGGAGGAACAGAGGGCTCCCAAGGGAAATTCAGGGTTTGTTTCCAAAAGATAAGTGAAGGAGGGGGTCTGGGTGATCAAAAATACCCCTTATATTTGGGTATTTCAGACTTTTAGAGCTTTGGAATCACAGACGTTTACAACCATTGACTCTCCCTCCCCTTTGTCTCTTGCTCACAGATGTGAATGAATGTGAAACGCTACAGGGTGTGTGTGGAGCTGCCCTGTGTGAGAATGTCGAAGGCTCCTTCCTCTGTGTCTGTCCCACCAGCCCTGAGGAGTTTGACCCCATGACTGGACGTTGTGTTCCCCCACGAACTTCTGCTGGTGAGACTGATGTGTCTATTTAACTGATGGCTGCAGGGCTCACAGAAAAATGATGTGATCTAACCATTCCAGGCATGGGCAGCTGCCATCAGTTAAATGTTGTTGTTTTAAATAACAATAAAAAATTCAGAACACATGGGTTAACATGGGTGGTGGGACTCGGTGTCAGCCCTGTCCCTGACTCTACCAGATTCCTTCATTCAACAAATGTTCACAGGGCATCCACTGTGTTTAGGCCCTATCCTAGGTCCCAGGGACACAGTAGTGACCAGGAGAGACCACTCTGTCTTTAAGGGGCTCACAGTCTAGAGGGGGCAGGCAGAGATACCAGCAGATAGTGACAACCAGAGAAATCAGGGCTGGAAGGAGGAAGCCCGGGTCAGAGGGAACAAGGCTGTGATGGGGCAAGGCTAGGGAATTGTGGGAATCCAGGGGAGGTGCCTACTCCAGCCTGAGAAAGTTAGAGAGAGTTTCCTATAGGGAGGGATGTCGGAACTGAGAGCAGTAGGATGAGTAGAAATAAGCCAGGTGAAGTGGGTGAGGGAGGGCATCCTGGGCAGAGGATACAGCAAAGGCAAAAGCCTGGCAAGGCAAGAGAGGACCTGACATGTTTGAGGAACAAAAGTAAGTTCAGGGTGGCATGCTGTACAAAGCAAGGGAAGGGGTGGGGAGAAACGAGGCCACAGAAGGATGCAGTGCCAGATCACACCGATTTATCATCTTTAGGAGGTTTCCCTTTCCTGAGGGCACTGTGACACCATGGAAGGGTTTTGAGTGGGAGAGAGGTATAAACAGATTTAAAAACCTCCCTCCAGCTGCCCTGTGAAGGTGGACTGGAGTGGGTGACACTCCCAGGGGCTGGGAGCCTAGGGAGCAAGCTGGGGCAGGGACCCGGGCAGGAGAGGACAGGACTGGACCAAGGCAGCGGTCATGGGAAAGGAGGGGAGGGTGGGTGGCAGAAGGCGAGAGGCCAGTGGACAGGCTGTGGGCTGCCTGGTGGAGGGGGGGAGATGTGTCCAGGCCCAAGACTAGGTTTGGGAAGACTCTGAGGCCAGCTTAGGATGCACTGGATATGAGGTTCCAGGAAGTATCCAGGAAGCCAGAGAACACTGCCTACCCCCCCATCCCCTGCATCCCAAACTGCAGCTGGGACGATGGGCCAGACACCTGGGAGGGTGTGAATTGGGGAGGCAAGAGATGGAGAGAGGACAGCGGGTGAGAATGGGACAGGTGAGGACAGATGGGGAGAGGTGTGGAGTCTGGTTCTGCCTCAGTTTCCTCATCTATAACACGGGGATGGGAGGCTCAGCCCACACTGGGCTAAATTAGCCCCTTGCTTCCCCAGGCACATTCGCGGGCTCACAGCCCCAGGCACCTGCCAGCCCAGGTCAGCCGGCCCCACCCCGCCGGCCCAGCCCGCCCAGGCAGGGCCCTGCGGGCAGCGGGCGCCGGGAGTGCTACTTTGACACGGCGGCTCCGGATGCCTGTGACAACATCCTGGCGCGCAATGTGACGTGGCAAGAGTGCTGCTGTACGGTGGGCGAGGGCTGGGGCGGCGGCTGCCGCATCCAGCAGTGCCCCAGCAGCGAGACAGGTAGGACGGGCTTCCGGCCGGCTGGAGGCCTGACGGTTTGGGGGGGGGGGGGGGCATGGCGCTGGGACAGCGGGCACATCTGGACATGGGCTGGGGCACTGACTGTAAGGGCAAGGGTGAACTGCCAGCCAGGTGGGCGTGAGGCTGAGAGGTGAGCACAAAGGCAGGGGGCCTGGAAACTTGGGTGATGAAGGGTGGTGGTGAGGGGGGCAAGAGTAAGCCCAGGGCCCAGGGCAGGCGCCGGGTTGAGGGTGTCTGGGCTCAGCCTTGTGTCTGTGTGCAGCTGAGTACCAGTCACTGTGCCCCCATGGCCGGGGCTACCTGGCACCGAGCGGAGACCTGAGCCTCCGGAGGGGTAAGGCTAGACTTCAAGCCCCACTCCCCCTCAGCCCCCAGGCCCAGCTCCGTCTCACCCTCTGGGTGTTTACCTCTATCTCTACCCGTTTCTCTGTCTCCCCCACCCTGCTCTGTCTCTCTACCTCCCACCTTTCCCTATCTCTCTACCTCTGGGTCTCTGTCGCCACCTTTCGGTCCCTCTCTTCCCTGGTCAAGCCTCGGAGCCACACATTCCCCCCCCATCCAGCCGCCCCACACCCTGGCCCGCCCCCCTCTCGCTTGGTGTGGGGCGCTCCTCTGACCATCCTTCCCGCAGACGTGGACGAGTGCCAGCTCTTCCGAGACCAGGTGTGCAAGAGCGGCGTGTGCGTGAACACGGCCCCAGGCTACTCATGTTACTGCAGCAACGGCTACTACTACCATGCCCAGCGACTGGAGTGCGTCGGTACGAGGCCCCCCCTCGACCCTCTACCCCACCAGCCCCTCTCTGGAATGTGGCCACCGCCAGCAGGAAGTCCTTCCTGGAGTCTAGACTCCATCTATCACTGTCAACGCGCTGGGGAAGTGGGCAAGGATAGAGGGCTGCTTCCTAACCACTCCCTCCACGCCTCCCCAGATAATGACGAGTGCGCGGACGAGGAGCCGGCGTGTGAGGGCGGCAGCTGCGTCAACACCGTGGGTTCTTATCACTGCACGTGCGAGCCCCCGCTGGTGCTGGACGGCTCCCGGCGCCGCTGCGTCTCCAACGAGAGCCAGAGCCTTGGTAGCCCCGCCCCCGGATCCGCCCGCCCCGCCCCTCGATCCGCCTCACGCCCGCCCCGGGCCCCGCCCCCGCGCTCGACCACGCCCCCTCGCGCCCCATTTCGTCGCGGTGTCTGACGCTCCCACGGGCCGCCTGGCCTGGTGTCCGAGGTTCTCCCGAAAGCAAAGGTTCCAGAGGAGCCTGCCGCTTGCTGGCCGTGTGTACCTGCACGTTGCTTATCGCCTCGGGGCCCAGGCTTCCTTTGTGCACACTGGGTGCGCTGGCGATTGCCTCTACCTTAGCGGGTGGCTGTGGGGAAGTTTATTTCAGGACCGTTAGGGGACCTGGTCTTATTAAGTGCTAAAGCCGCGCTTCCTGTTATGATTTCCCTGTGTATCTCTGTCTCTTTCCACCTCTCTGGGCTTTCTGGAATTTCTGTCACTCTCTGGGTCTTTCTAGGTCTGGGTTGCTGTTTTTTTTTTTTTTTTGTCTCTCTCTCTCTTTGCATCTTTGCTTTCCTGTTTTTCTTGGGGTCTCTGACCCTTGGGATGTGTTTATCTCTATCTCTTTGGGTCCTTTCTTTTTGCCCACTGACCTAAACTCTATTCTCCTTCCACTTCCTGTTCTTACATCCCCCCCCCCCCCGCCCCCGCCCAAACACACAGACCCTGAGACTTCATTCAAACAATGCTCAGAGATGAAAAGGAACTGCCCTTCAGAGCCTGGGCTTGGAGAGAACCCTCTCAGACCCTATCTTCCAGCCTTTGGACCCCTTATGCTTTCTCCTATATGACTGCCTCATTTCAGACCAAGCCCACACTCGCCTGGAGCTGCCTCAGAGGGCCTCTGGGAGGCAGATCACAGCTGAGCAGAAGCATCTGGTGTTAGGCGCCGGGTGGTTGGGCTGCTCCAAGCATTTGGAAGGACCCGATCCCACCTGTCCCACCCTGATGCATGCTGTCTCTGCCCTCAGATGACAACCTGGGAGTGTGCTGGCAGGAAGTGGGAGCTGACCTCGTGTGTAGTCGCCCTCGGCTGGACCGCCAGGCCACCTACACAGAGTGCTGCTGCCTCTATGGTGAAGCCTGGGGCATGGACTGTGCCCTCTGCCCTGCCCAGGACTCAGGTACTGCCACCTGCCTGGGCCACACTCAGAGGCCGAGACAGCCTATGAGACCCCTCCTCCCAAATCCTGTACCCTTAGACCTCAAATACCAGTTGCTCAGACCCCACCATCCTGGCCCACAGACCTCCAAGTCCCAGTGTATTGGACACTCACTTCCAGGTGCCTAAGACCCCAGCACACAACCCCAGAGATTTCCAAAGCTTGGCTTTTAAAAGCCCCGAGTCCCCTGATCTTTAGCTCTTGGGAACTCAACCCCAGGCCCCAAACCCTGGTCCTTGGTCCTCAGACCTCCAGGTCCCCTGGCTCAGATCCCCTCCAATGCATCCTGGGCCCTCAGGCCCCCAGTAGCACCTGGGACTCCCCAGCTCTGGTCCCTAAAACACCCCCCATCTTATTTCTCTAGGCCCCTAGTCCAAGATCCCCTGGATCACTAGGCCCCTAGTCCAGGATCCCATTCCAGCACTTGGACCCTGATTCCTAGCAGCAGTACTTAGTACTCTTGACCCCAGCACCTTGGAATCCCAGTCTCAGCCCTCAGCCCCCTAGTCCTGGCTCCAGAACCCCTGATCCTGACCCTGCCATCCCAGCCCCCTCGTTGGGAGCCCCTCCCATGCCTCAGCCCAAGGCCCTCCTCACTCCTCCGCTCCTCTTTCCACACCGGGGGCCTGAATGGTGGGTGCTGAGGCAAGCAAGGGCCAAGGGCTAACCATGAGGCTTGGCTCCTGTTCACAGATGACTTTGAGGCCCTGTGCAATGTGCTGCGCCCCCCTGCATACGGTCCCCCGCGGCCAGGTGGCTTTGGACTCCCTTACGAATATGGCCCTGACCTGGGGCCACCCTACCAGGGCCTTCCCTATGGGCCCGAATTGTACCCGCCCCCCGTGCTACCCTACGACCCCTATCCACCACCCCCTGGGCCCTTTGCCCGCCGGGAGGCCCCGTACGGAGCACCACCCTTCGACATGCCCGACTTTGAGGACGACGGCGGCCCCTACAGTGAATCTGAGGCTGCGGCGCCATCTGGCCCAGGCAGCCGCTGGCGCTATCGGTCCCGCGACCCCCGTGGCTCCTTCCCAGAGCCTGAGGAGTCCCCTGAAGGTGGAGGCTATCCTGGTGAGCACTGCAGGGCGAGGGACGGAAACTGAGATGAGGAGTTGGGGTGCAGAGAGATGGAGACAGGGAAGAGGGAGAGAAAGAGGATGAGATCTAGAAACAAAGAGAAGCCGGCGGGTGGGGGTGGGGGGGATCGGCTCAGAGAGATGGGAAAACAGTTACAGACGAAGAGCAGTGATGAAGAGGGACCGAAACACACCTGCAGACCAAGAGATGAGGACAGAGAGCAGAGCGAGGGAAACCGGGCCCCACAGCGCCCCCCACAGCCCCGGAGCGGGACGCACAGTTTAGAAGAGAATACCCCGCCACGGGTGTGGCCCCAGATCGGGGTTCAAGGGATAGAAGGCAGAGACCCCGAACCACAACCACCGAGTCCCCGCCTTCTCCGCAGGGGCCCTGTCTGGGCCCTACGAGGGACTGGAGGCGGAGGAGTGCGGGATCTTGGACGGCTGCGCCCACGGCCGCTGTGTGCGCGTCCCCGAGGGCTTCACCTGCGACTGCTTCAGTGGCTACCGCCTGGACATGACCCGCATGGCCTGCGTCGGTGAGGGGCGGCCAGGGCCAGCCCGCACCGGGAGAGGGTGGACCCCTGACTGGAGTCGGGGGGTGGGAGGTGGGGGGGAGTCAGGGACGTCAAGGGGTCGGGCCAGACCAGAGGGAGCAGGAACGAACTCCTGCACAGGGATGGGGCTTGCTGGCAGGTGAGGTCAGGCTGCGAGGACCTCAGGGACCCCGGCTAGGCTTGAAGCAGGATCGAGGAACCCTGTAGAATCTTGCAGTGTGATGTCTAAGGACTCCCAGGGCTACCTGGGGCAATTTGCTTCCCCGCTTTGGAGAGCTTCCGTCTTCTCGTCTGTAGAATGGGAATATGAATCACGGCTGCCTAGTTTAGACAGCAGTAAAGCAAAGTGGTTACAGTCAAGGACGCCGCGGGAGTCGGGCAGACCTCAGGCTCGGTCTAGCAACTTGCTGTGCAACCCTGGACAGGTCACTGGCCCTTTAGTTTTTCTCATCCGAAAAAGGAGCATAGTTGTAGAACCCATTTCATACAGTTGTGACCATCATCAATACTGATTTACAATGATACTGGGGCCTATGTGTAAACCAAGGCTCAGAAAAGAGGACTGAGTTTCCCTAGGACTCATAGCCAAGAAATAGCAGGGGCCTGGACACTCAGAGACTCTTGAGAGCTGGTCTGAGAACTCGCTGGGCTGAATGGGGGCTTGTGTGATACTGGGCAGGGAGCTTCCCCAGGCTGGGCCTCAGTTTGCCCGTATGTAAACGGGATCACGATACCTACCTCAGAGGGTTATTAGGAGGATAAATACACGTAATGTGCTTTATACAATGTCTGGTATAGAGTAAGCATTGGTTGTTAAGATATCATTATCAGTATTATTTTCCTAACAAAAACCTAGTGACCTAGGGGCTACCCTCCCCATCTCACAGAACAGAAAGCTGAGGAGGCACAGAGAGGTTAAGCCACCTGCCCAGGCTCACACAGCCAGCAGGTGGTAGTGGCTGCATTCGAGTCCAAGCAGGAGGCTCAGCATTCGCACCCCTTTGCCCCAGGAGCCCCAGGGGCCAGGCAAGCGGGCTCCGGGGTCGCCAGGCCTAAGCAGCGCTCCCTGTACCCCCTTCTGCAGACATCAACGAGTGTGACGAGGCCGAGGCGGCCTCCCCGCTCTGTGTCAACGCACGCTGCGTCAACACCGATGGCTCCTTCCGCTGTATCTGCCGCCCAGGATTTGCACCCTCGCACCAGCCGCACCACTGCACGCCCGCCAGGCCGCGGGCCTGAGCCTCGGCGGCCCCAGGCCCTTTGCTCCGCGCCTGCGCACTCGGGTCCCTGCCGCGCACCCTCCCGCCCGCTTGCGCGCATGAGCAGGAGGTGCCTGACGGGCGGCGGCCAGAGACGGGGGACAGGGGGACGCACGAAGCACGAACCGATGGAAGGAGGGATGCCCTTCACTGCTCTTGCCACCCTCTGCCCCTACTACCGACGCTGCGGGACCCCGGGACTAGCCCACGGGCCCCTTCACATTCCCTTTCCTTTTTATAAAAATTTTCGATTAAAAAACACCTATTTTGTACCTTCTGCCTCGGTCTGCCTATGTATCTCAAAGTCCGGCTCCAGAGTTTATTCTTTGAGCCACTAAATTACATCCTCTCCCGTCCTTGACTCCATGTCTTCCTCTTCCTTTCTGTTGCCTCTGGCGCTTAGTCTGTCTCTTGGTTTCTGCCTTTCTCCTCCTGTGTCTGTTTCTCTTTGTCTCTCTGTTTTCTCTGTCTCTTGTCTTTCTCCTTTGTCTTCTCTGCCCAAAGCTCTATGACACAGGGACATAGTCTCTCTGTCTGTCTTAATTTTTTTCCTCTCTAATCTCGGGAGGGATCCCCTCCCACTCGGTGGGGCCCTGCTCAGGGTGCTCCTTCTTAGCTAGAGGAGACCCTAGATTTCCCTACTCCCCAAAGTCAAAAGCTATTCTGGGACAAGTGGGACTTGGGGAGGTGGTGGAGGCAGGAGTCCCTGGAGGGATGAACGGAGCCCTGGGCCTCCAGCTAGGAGCCGGCTGTGGCTGAGCTGGGAGTGGCAGTCCTGGTGGGTGGCCTGTGCAGGGACGTGCGGAAGCGACCATGAGCTGTGTGTGCGATGCTGAAATGTCGAGCACAGACCTTCCTACCCCAGTGACCCCTGCCTACTTCCTGGCCGTGGTGATGGTGGTGGTGGTGGTGGTCAGGGGAGTCCAAAATTCTCCTCCCCACAAAAAGAGCAAAAAACAGCCTGGAAAAGCATAAGCTTAGGGTAGGGAATGGTTGGGAGTGGAAGGGCTCATTGGCACCAGAACAAAACAGAACAAACGTCTCTCTGCCTGTCATTTGTCACCCACCTACTAGTGTTAGTGGCTTTTTTTTTTTTTAAGATTTTATTTACTTATTTGGGACACAGAGAGAGAGAGAGGTGGGGAGGGGCAGAAGGAGAAGGAGACTCTGCACTGAGCACAGAGCCCGATGCGGGGCTCAATCCCAGAACCCTGGGATCATGACCCAAGTCGAAGGCAGACACTTAACCGACTGAGCCACCCAGGCGCCCTGATAATCCATTCTGGGATAGTGCAGGCACTGGTAGAGGGGTCAGGACCCAGATGGGGAAGATCAGAGGCTGTGGATGCCCAGAGAAGGCACCTGACCCAGTCTGAGAGAACATCAGGGAAGCCTTCCTGGAAGAAGAGATAGGGTTCCAAACAGTCTGTTTGGGGTTGTAGGTCCCTTTGAGAATCTGTTGAAGCTCTGGACATTCACAGAAGAAAAACAAACAACCGTGGGCAATTCCCATATTCTCATTCCCTCAAGCACCTCTGCCTGGAAGCCCACGTTCATCCCATTTCCTCCCATGACCACCTTGCGGTATAAATGTCCCAGGAATGGGGATAGGGGTTGCCAACAATGCTGGAAAACTTTGAGGTCGAATTCCAGCTTCCCTCTCATCCCACCCCCTGGGGCCTGGAACGTGTACTTTATCCTGCCTACATCCCCCCACTAATCCTCAGCCCCGGCGCTATGAGGCCCTTGGCACAAATCGGGGACCAACGCATTCTCGTCTGGAATGTCCAGAGGGAAACAGTCCAGGTGGTCGCCGCGCTCACGGGACGAGCGCCACCGCGCCCCCTGACGGTCACTGCGCGCCGGCTCATCCCAAGCCGCTCGTGCCCCCTGGTGGCCGATGCTCCCACGGTCATCAGTGAACACTCACCGTCAGTTCCAGCCTTTGGTCTGCAAGGATTACTACTAAAAAAATACAAATGATGCATAAATTGCAAACTAGTGGAGGGAAGAGAAGGAGTAAGAAAATGTAAGACAAAACCAAGCCAAATATGCAGCTAGCCACTTCAAAGAAGCCTACATGAGAGGGGATGGAATGCATAGCAAAAAATGGGGACAACGGAATCACAAAATAAGATGGTAGAAGTCAATAAAATATATCCCTAATCACATACACAAAGGTGTATTCTGAGTCTAAACACTTCTGGCTGCCTCCACGGCTTCTACGCACTCATCACCCCCCCCCCCCCAATCCCAACTCCATCCCCGGCTTCCCCCTCCTGCCCCTGCCCCTGGGCTCTCTTCCCTCACACAGTTAGTGGAACTCTGAATACCCAAGTCAGATCAGGTCCCTCCCCTGCTCAGAAACTTCCCTTGGCTCCATTTCACTCAGAGTAAAAGCTAGACTCACCACTGTGGCCCCTAAGACTCTGCATCATCTGCTTCTTTCTCCCTGTCTGACCTCATTTCCCCCCCACCCCCGCTTGCTCCTCTCTAGCCACACGGATCTCCTTGTCCTTCCTCTAAAATACCAAACATGTTCTCACCTCAGGACCGTTGCACTGACTGTTCCGTCTGCCTGGAGGACTCTTTCCATTTGGCTCTCTCCCTCATTACCAACGGAGAGTGGATAAATAAACTGCGTATAGTCACACAAGGGAATCCTCAGTAAGAAGGACCTGTAACTACCCGTGACCTCTAACTACCCACACTAATGAGACTGAATTTCACAGTGTGTTGAGTAGAAAAAGCCAGACACTAAAGAGAATGTATTTTCTGATTCCATTTACATAAAACTCAAGGCAGGAAAAACCCATCTATGCAGTCAGATGTCAGAATGATGGTGACCTTGAGGGGAGGGAGCATGGACTGAAAAGAGCCGGGAGGGTACTTCTGGGGGACTGGAAATGTTTTTTGGTCTGGGAGCTGGTGGCACGGGTGTGAAAATTCACTCCGCTGTACACTTAAGGTTTGTACTGTTTTGCACTACTTCAATAAACAGTTTAAAAAAATGAACCTCTGGGGCGCCTGGGTGGCTCAGTGGTTGGGCGTCTGCCTTCAGCTCAGGTCATGATCCCAGAGCCCTGGGATCGAGTCCCACATCGGGCTCCGTTCTCGGCGGGAAGCCTGCTTCTCCCTCTCCCACTCCCGCTGCTTGTGTTCCTGCTCTCGCTATCTGTCTCTGTCAAATAAATAAATAAAATCTTAAAAAAAAAAAAAAGAACCTCTGCCTTCCCACTGCTCAGGGTAGGAAGCAGGCCATTTCCAGCTCTCAGGCCCTTCTCTCCCACTACAGGTGCTTTTATATCCACATACCTGCCGCCGCCTCAGTTCCCCCCCCCCCCACTTTGCTAAGCCCATCTCCCCGCACTTTTCGGGGAGGCGCCGCGGAGAACTCAGGCCCCACGGAGAACTCAGGCGGCAGGTGGGGGCGGGGCCCAACGCTCGGCGCAGGGGGTGCGAAGGGGAGGGATGGAGCTTCTGGAGGAAGCCAGGGCCCAAGAGGTAAGGTTTCTGCGATGCCTTTGTCCTAAGTCCCGGGGTGGGGGTGGCTTTAGAGGGCGCCCCCCCAAGTGCTTAGAGCCCAGAGTCTGGAAAATAAGACTCAGCTCTGAACCTTTCCTATAAAGTAGCCATTGGAAATGCAACCTGCTTCTTTGCATGCATTCTCTCTCTCTCTCTCTCTCTCTCACTCTCGTCTCTGTGTTTCTGTCTCCCTCCCTCTCTCCCTCCCAATCTCGCTCTCAAGAAGAAAAAAACCTCACAATTATTTACATAAAGCTTTATTACATCAGACTGTAACCAAAGGACCCCAGTTCAAACTTTGAATCTTGCCATAAACTTTGAATAAATAATAGTGGTTTTTTTTTTCTTTTTTTTGTACTGTAATGTTTATTTTTAAATTCTTTTTTACTGGCATGATTTTATATATATGAGGCTCAAGAAAAGAAAATGTTCACTCTACATTTTTTGTGTGGCCATTAATATTGTTCGTTTCATTTTCTGATTATTACTGGAAATAATTTTGTCATATAAGGCATGAGGGCACTTGGCAGGCCTCTGTGATATCCTGTTGGATCCGGAAGGGTGTGGTGTGATTTAGGAATGGGGGGAAGGGGGAGTGGGTTCCGGGGGAAACAGGGGGAGGCTGGAGGCCAGGCAGGGACCCAGGCGGGACAGGCCCTGGGGTCCCCACCACTGAGAGTCTCATTAACAGTGGACACCACAGAACACAGTGTCTGGTTGGCTTGGGGAGAGAGAGGGGAAAGGCCCAGGAGAGCTGGCTGCATCACAGGCCTTGTGTCTGGACCAGATGACTCAGTCTAAGGGGTTGTGAATAAAGAAGGGCAGGTCAGACCGACCCCCTGCTGTTACTGAGAGCTTCCTGAGCACATTCCTAACTTACTGGGTCCTCAGAGCACCCACCTTATTGATGGGAAACTGAGGCCCAGAGAGAGGAGGCCCCAAGCTGGAGAGAGTGGGACTGGAGCCCAGGTCTCCTGCCTAACCCCCTGCTTGGAAATCTTATTAAGTAAGTTCAGGGCTTAAATCACCTCTGATTATCGCTTTCTCTTCCATTAGGAAAAAAAAAAAAGTACAGAAACATAAAAACCAAACACACATGACTACAAAGCCAGTGGTATTTTTGGAGTGGTAGAAGTCTCATGAATCCTGCTTCTGATGGTCATTAACATGACTCTGCTTCTGTCAAAACTCAAAGAACTATATACACACACACACACACACACACTCGACTTTCACTGTTTGTAAATAAGAATGTTAAAAAACCAGGGTGCCTGGGTGGCTCAGTTGGTTGAGCGACTGCCTTCAGCTCAGGTCATGATCCTGGAGTCCCGGGATCGAGTCCTGCATTGGGCTCCCTGCTCAGCAGGGGGTCTCCTTCTCCCTCTGACCCTCTTCCCTCTCGTGCTCTCTGTCTCTCATTCTCTCTCTCTCAAATAAAATCTTAAAAAAAAAAATAATAAACGTAGCTTTAAGTTTAAAAAAAAAAAAAAGAATATTAAAAAACCAAGAACAGAGGTGCGACTCTTGATCTCAGGGTCCTGAGTTCAGGCCCCACCTTGGGAGTAGAACTTATTAAAACAACAACAACAATCAAGAACAAATACAATGAATGGCTATAAGAAATGTATTGGGAGAGTTGGAAGAGCAAGCTACTCTTATGGGGTCCTGTGTTTGAGCCCCACTTTAGGGGTAAAGATTACTAAAAAAAAAAAAAAAACTTAAAAAAAAGAAATATGTTAATTTTCTGGTGTGATTAGGCATTGTAGTTATGTAAGGAAATATACCCCCCCCCTTTTTGATGCTCATTGTATCATTTAAATGAATGTGATGTCTGTCTCTTGTATTTTTTTTTTTTTAAATATTGGAAACAATGGGGAGGGGAAAGAGGATGAAACGTCAGAATGTTGTTGGTTCTTGAAGCTGGGTGATGGGCCCATGTGGGTTTACTGTCCCTCTGTTTTTTTGTATCTGGAAATGTTCATGATCTCAGTTACAATTTTTGAAAATAAAAAAGAAGAGCTTCAGGGCACCTGGCTGGCTCAGTTGGTGGAGAGGATCTTGGGGTTGTGAGTTAGAGCCCTATGTTGAGTGTAGAGATTACTTAAAAATAAAATCTTAGGGGTGCCTGGGTGGCTCAGTTGGTTAAGTGACTGCCTTCGGCTCAGGTCATGATCCCAGGGTCCTGAGATCGAGCCCCACATCGGGCTCCCTGCTTAGTGGGGAGTCTGCTTCTCCCTCTCCCACTCCCCTGCTTGTGTGTGCGCTCTCTCTCTGTCAAATAAATAAAATCTTTAAAAAATAAATAAAAAATAAATAAAATCTTAAAAAATAATAATAGTTAACATTTCTTTAAAAAGTTTGCTGTCCATTAAGCATAGTTTGGAAAATATAGAAAACTAGAAAGACAAAGATACTTTGCCTGCAAATCCCACATCACTATTGTAGTTAACATTTTGATGTATTTCCACTGAGCTCCTTTCTATTTTATTCAGGCTTTAAGAAAATGCGTGTGTGTGTGTTTTTTACATAACTGTGTGAGTGAATTGTTTATACAGCCCTACTTTTTCCCTTCTTAAAACGTAAGCTGTTCCCCTGTTAAAACATCTTTGTATAAACACAATTTCTAATGTTTGCACAATGTTTACTCAACGAGGCAGCGTTGCCAGACATTGAAGCTGTTTCCAATTTCCTCCCATTATAAATAATGCCGCGATCCACATCCTTGTACATCCCAGAAGCGGGATTCCTGGGCCAAAGGGTGCGGACTCTGGCAGCTCAGTCAAAATCTCCGTAGTTTCTGCCTGACCCGAAGCTGAAATGACCTCATTCGGTTAAAGTGAGATCTCACTATTTGTTATTTCCTAAAGGTTTGATTCATGACTCAGGTTCATGAAAGGATGTCTTTTTTTTCCACTTGCAGGAAACAGAAATCCATTCACACTAGCTTATGTCAAAAGGGGGTTGCATCAGTCAGCAAGTAAAGTGAACATTCAGCCTGGACTGTCTCGCTAGGTCGATTGCTGAGATACAAAATATTTCTGTTTTGGTTGGTAAATCATGCTGCCTTGAGGCTCGCAAATGTCCCTCAACATGACCACTCCAACTGCCCTGGTCCGTCCCCCAGAGCTTCCCAGACCTTCCCACGATGCAGCAAGAAAAGTGTCACTGTCTTGCACAGCAGTGAACCATACTGACTACTCAGTGCCCAAAGTACTGGTTGTTAAAATTTTTTATTAGTCTCATGCAAATAACAGAAAAGCTGACTCAAACGGCTTACGCTATAGAGGGAACTTGTAACTGGAAAATCCCACCCCTTGGGCTGGCTACAGCTAAAGTTGAGACAATAGTTCAGCAATGTCACCGAAGACCCTATTTCTTTTCATCCCCCTGCCCCCATCTTTTCCTGTGGCAGCTCCCAAGATGGCTGCCAGCAGCCTTCCAGCCACTGGGAACCTCGTTTCTATTCCGAAGGTAAAGGAGAGCACCTCTGGCTCAGATTGCCCTGCCCAAGTAATGAGGCTGACTCTGACTGGCTGGCCGAGGTCACATGACCCTGCCAGATTTAGTCACATGCCCATCTCACAGCCAATCGCTGTGGCCCGGGAGAGGCGGGGAGCGGAACGCCCAGATTGGCTGAGCCAAGTCACATGTTCCTCACTGGCAAGGTGAGTGGTTAACCCCAGCTGCCGAAGCAGCTGCCGGGGTTCAAATTCCCTTTTTTAGCCAATTCTCGCTGTTTTCTGTGCCCTGTTTCCCATCTGTGAAACGGAGATAATAATGAGGTTCTCCTCCTAGGGTTGTTGTGCAGATTAAATTAGTTGGTTAATGCCAAGCACTTAAAATGGTGCTCAGAGAAAGCACTTAAATGTTATCTGCTGTTGCTGTCATTATATGATCATTTTCAGCTCTGGAGGCTGCAATTCTCTGCAAGCTACTTATTTTCTGCACTCCACCCTCTTTCTAGTTACTATTGCTGGGTAACAAATCACTCCAAAAACATAATGGCTTAAAACAATAGTCAGCCTATTATCTCTCACCATGTCTGTGGTCAGATTTGGGGGAAAGATCCAGCTGGGCAGTTCTGGCTTGGGCTCTCATATGGTTACAATCAGTTGGTGGCTGAAGCTGGGACAGAGAAGCAGCTGGGGGCCGGGTGGGCAGCTCTCTCTCCCCATTTGTTTCAGGGCTTCTCCACATCATCTCTCCGCATGGATGGGTTTGGGCTTCCTCACAAGGTAGTGGCCCCAGGGCATTTGGAATTCTGACCCAGCATCTCAGGCCCCGAGGGTGAGTGTTTCACAAAAGAGTCAGAAGTCAGAATACAACCCTCACTTCTCAATGAGAAGGGTGTCGGGGTTCTAGGGAAATATGCCCGATGGAAAACCTTGTTACAGCCATCTTTGGAAATTACAGTTTGGCTCCCATCTTGGTACTAACTTAAAACCCATCCCTGTCCCAACAGTGCCCAGTACCGTCCTCTGGGGTCATGGCCTCCACCTCCCAATTCGAAATGGAAATTGTTTATTGAGAAGTTTCAATGCCTGGGGATCAAAACATGACAGTTTCCTTTTGTTTTTTAGTTACTGCCCCCACCTACTCTCCATGTTAATTTCTTTTTTTTCCTGCTGGATAAAGGCTGTAGGGAACCTTAATGACAATTTCACCAGACTCTACTGTTTCTCTCATTTTTGTTCATTTCGTTTTTATAGTTTTTCTTGAGTATGGTTGACACACAATATTCCATTAGCTTCAGGTGTACAACATAATGATTCAGCATCTCTGTAGGTTACACTGTGCTCACAAGTGTACCTGCCGTCTGTCACCCCGCAACGTTATTACAATATCATTGACTACATTCCCTATGCTGTATCTTTTATCCCCATGACTTACTCATTCCCTAACTGGAAGTCTGTACTTCCCACTCCCCTTCACCCATTTGCCCATCCCTCCACCCCTCCTCCCCCTGGCAACCATTAGTTTGTTCTTTGTATTTATAGGTGTGAGTCTGCTTTCTGTTTTTTTGTTCACTTGTTTTGTTTTTTAGATATCACAAATGAGTGAAATCATATGGTATTTGTCTTTATCAGTCTGATTTATTTCATTTTCATTCATTTTAAAACAGAGCCTTGGATACTACATCTTTGTATGGAATGATCGCTCAGGGTTTTGGGTGTGAAAATGGTATTATCATTCTGGGAGCGAATATGCTTGTTCTTAGAGAATACATAGTCTTTAGGAGCCAAGACTCAGGATGGTTCAGCAAAGACCATGTGTGTGTGAGCATGTGTGGGTATTGAGAGAGAGAGAGGAAACAAATAGCGCGGAATGTTAGCAACTGCTGATTCTAGGTGGAGGATAGTCGGGAGTTCGTGTACTATTCTCTCAACTTTTCCATAGATTTAAAAAATTTTTTTAAGATTTATTTATTTATTTTAGAGAGAGAGAGAATCTTCAGCAGACTTCCCACCGAGCATGGAGCCTGAAGCGGGGCTCAATCCCATGACCCTGAGATCATGACCTGAGCCAAAACCAAGAGTCAGCCGCTTAACTGACTGAGCCACCCAGGCACCCCTAAATTTTTTCATAACAAATATTTGAGGGGAAAAAAAAAAAACTTCTGCTAAAACCCTCAGAGTTCATGAGGGGAGAGAAAGGTCTTGTTACTCTAGGGAACTCGGCCTTTTCCTTTCCCTCCAAACAGGCTGGCACTTCCTTACTCTGCTCCATCTTTTTTGTGGGGGGGGAGGGGGTTTGCTGGAAGTTGGGCCAGACTTGTGTCCACTCAGTGAATTCTTTGGGTAGGTGGCGGGTTCCAATTGTGGAGACCTTGAACTTAAGCTAATGGGGTAGTTGGCCACTTTGGGACTTAGTAGCAATTCTGGTGGTCCTGGAAAAATCCAGTTCAACATCCTCTTACAGAAGTAAGAGGAAGAAGGACAGAGACTCTAGCTGATTCTCTGTAGCCAACGGCTGTGATTCTCACCCAGGGGCAGTGGCTGGGCAACATTTGGAAATTTGTGGAATCATTCTGTGGCTGTCACAGTGACTTGGGAAAGGTTTGCTGTGGGCAGCTGTTCTGGAACTTTCTCATCTCAGGATCCTTTTCTTATAGGTATTGAGGATGCCAAAGAGCTTTTATTTACGTGGGCTACAACTACTGATAGTTACTGTATTAGAACTTAAAACAGATAATTTTTTTTAAAGATTTTTATTTATTTACTTGACAGAGCAGGAGTGAGCACAAGTAGGGGGAGCGGCAGAGAGGGAGGGAGAAGCAGGCTCCCTGCTGAGCAGGGAGCCCAATGATGCCGATGCTGGGCTCGATCCCAGGGTCCTGGGATCGAGCCCCACATCAGGCTCCCTGCTCTGCGGGGAGACTGCTTCTCCCTCTCCCACTCCCCCTGCTTGTGTTCCCTCTCTCGCTGTGTCTCTCTCTGTCAAATAAATAAATAAAATCTTTAAAAAAATAAAAATAAATAAATAAATCAAAAATAAAAAAAAAAGAACCTGGGGCGCCCGGCTGGCTCAGTCGGTAGAGCATGCAGCTCTTGATCTCAGGCTCATGAGTTCAAGCCCCGTATTCCATGTAGAGATTACTTTAAAAAAATAGGTAAATAAAAATAAAATGAAATCCTACTAATAAATAAATAAATAAATAAATAAATAAAATATAAGAACCCACAAGCCCACATTCCATGAGTGAAATAAGCTAAAAAACATATTGATATTTTTACGGGAATAGTTTGAACTTTGTGAATATGATGTCTCGGGGACCTCCCCAGGGGACCCTGAACCAAACTCTCAGACCTGCTCTAAAGGTCTTCAGATGCCTGGGATGGCTAGAAATACTGAATGTGCTGTAGTGTGTGGGACGGTGCTGCCCCAAGGTCAAAAGTGCTCCTTTGGATGGTGTCCCTTTGGTCCAGTTACCTGTGGCCTTGGTCCCTTATGTACAAACAGAACTGGGGGGGTGGTTCCCTGAACACCCTGTCTAAAATCACACCCCATAGGGCACCTGGGTGGCTCAGTTGGTTGGGTGACAGCCTTCGGTTCAGGTCATGATCCCTGAGTCCCGGGATCAAGTCCCACATCGGGCTCCCTGCTCGGCGGGGAGTCTGCTTCTCCCTCTGACCCTCCCCCCTCTCATGCTCTCTCTCACTCTCTCTCTCTCAAATAAATACATAAAATCTTTTAAAAAAAAATCAAACCCCATCACTTTTTTAAAAAAGATTTATTTATTTATTTTAGAGAGAAAGAATGCAAGAGCAAGGGGGGTTAGGGTCAGAGAGGGAGGGAGAGGTTTTTTTTTTCTTTTAAGATTTTATTTATTGGGGCACCTGGGTGGCTCAGTCGTTAAGCGTCTGCCTTCGGCTCAGGTATGATCCGAGGGTCCTGGGATTGAGCCCCGCTTTGGGCTCCCTGCTCGGCAGACCTGCTTCTCCCTCTCCCACTGCCCCCTGCTTGTGTTCCCACTCTCGCTGTCTCTCTCTGTCAAATAAATAAATAAAAATCTAAAAAAAAAAAAAGATTTTATTTATTCATTTGAGAGAGAGCGTGTACACACACACACACACACACATACACGAGCCCAGGGAGGAGGGGCAGAGGGAGCAGGAGAAGCAGACTCCCGCTGAGCAGGGAGCCCTGGTGCGGAAGCTCAGATGTGGGGCTCACTCCCAGGACCCTGAGATCACAACCTGAGCCGCAACCAAGAGTCTAATGCTTAACTGGTTGAGCCCCCCAGGCGCCCCTCACCCCATCACCTTCTATCCCTTCCACTGGTTTACTTCTTTTCATAACACTTCATAACTCTCAACCAGCCATTGTATCACACATCTACTTGTTTATTTATTTTTTATCCTTTCATTAAAATATCAACTCCAGCAGAGCAGGATTTTTGTTCTCCCCCCGCCCTCCACTGCTCTATCCCTAGATCCTAGGGTAGTACCTGGCACTTGTTTTTTTTTTTTTTTAAGATTTTATTTATTTATTTGACAGACAGAGACACAGCGAGAGAGGGAACACAAGCAGGGGGAGTGGGAGGGGGAGAAGCAGGCTTCCCGCGGAGCAGGGAGCCCGATGCGGGGCTCGATCCCAGGACCCCGGGATCATGACCTGAGCCGAAGGCAGACGCTTAACGACTGAGCCACCCAGGCGCCCTGAGTACCTGGCACTTGGAAGGCACTCAATAAACATTAAATAGTTTTGAATGAATGGATGAGCACATGGACATATTTTCCCATTAGCCATTGCCCCAGCCAGACTTTGGCTTCCCTGAGGGCAGAGCCTGTGTGTGTCATTGTGTATTCTCGGCACCTAACATCTGATGGAAGCAAGTATTCAGCAAATGCATGTAAAATGAAGAAAAGGCTACATACGTGAGGGAAAGGAGATCAATGGCTGCCTGGGGCTGGGCATGGGAATGGGGAATGACTGCAGATGGGCCCAAGAAATCTTTTTAGGATGATGGAAATGTTCTAAAATTGAAGCGTGGTGATGGCTGTACAACTCTGTAAAGTCAACCCCAAATCATGACAGCGCTTGAAACGGGTGAAATTTTTGATATGTAGATTATACTTCAATAGAACTATTTTTAAGTATTTTATTTAATTTTTAATTTTTTTTTTATTCGAGAGAGAGTGGGAGGGCATGAGCAGTGTGGAGAGTCAGGAGGAGAGGGAGAAGCAGACCCCCTTTCCCCCTCCCCCGTGGAGCAGGGAGCTGGATGTGGGGCTCCATCCCAGGACCCTGGGATCATGACCTGAGCCGAAGGCAGACTGAGCCACCCAGGCGCCCCTCAATAAAGCTATTAAATCAAAACAAAGCAAAATGTGTGTTGCGGGAGTAAGTGAATGCTCCCTAAGAGGTGCCTCGCTGGTCATCCGAGCCTTACTCTGTGCCCTGATTGTGGAGGCACCGTGGTGACCCAGATGGCCCTGTCCTTGCCTTCACAGGCCGACAGTGACAGCCGGGGGGGAGGAAGGGGTGTAGAGAGCAAAATGGAGTCTCTCATGTCAAGCAGCAGCCTGTGTCAAGCCATGACACAAGCAGTTAAGGTACCGCAGCTAGGAGATATCGCGGGGACCAACATCAGCTGACACTCCAGAACTGATAAGGAGCAGAACCAGAGCAGGTCTGCAGAGACCCAAAACCGATTAAATCCCTTTAAAAAGGTTAGGATTTTGGCAGCAAACTGTCAGACTCTTCAGACCTGACCCCTCTATGTTTGACCACTTAAAAAAGGCAACTGTCACCGAAGGCTCTTGCCCGACAGAACCGAGACCCTTCATGGCTTGAACATCAAGCAGTAAGTGTCAAGAGCTGACCTGGCCCAGACAGAGGCCTTATCTAAGCTGCGCGCCCACAGACTGACTTTGCTTTTGGTTCGTTCACTTCCTGCACCCCTCTGTTATCTTGTTTGTTGTGCGGGCTTGTCTTCTGTCCTGCTTTGTGTGCTGTGTCAGAAGCCAAATTTAATCACATGGTGAATTGTCATTGAGTTTGGAATCCTGAACCTGCTCCATAATTGTGATTTAACTTTGCTTTATGATTGAATAGAGCTGACACTGCGGAAAGGCACACCACGTGTGTGCGCCTTCATAGGTGCTCAGGACAGGGGGCCAGGCCCGGGAGGCACCCGCAGGGTGGTCAAGGAGGAGCTGGAGGAATGGATGATGGGAGGAGTCAGGGAGCACTTCCTAAAGGAGCAAACGGCTGATCCAGGGCCTGCAGAATGTTGTTCATGACTGCGACGCCAATTTTTTTTAATGCATGCATGCATGTATGTCTGCATTTTAACGCCTTTTCTGCCGTAGCATCGGTCCTACGGGTCTCTCCTTCCGAGCCCGGGATCGGGCTTGCCGCGAGTTCCCGAGGACAGGGCCACAAGGGGGAGCTGCTCTCCCGCGCTCGCGCTGATCCCCGCGGCCTTGCGGGAGCCGGAGATCTGGCGGGGGCTCTGGAGCGCGGGGGTTGCTTGGGGGTGGGGGTGGGGGCCTTTCCGCAGAGACCCCGGCCGCAGAGGCGGGAGAGGCGGGAGAGGCGCGGGGCCCCGGGGAACCGCAGGGCGCCGGCGCGGTGGGGTCTGTTCCCCCGGCTCGGGGGCGGGGCGCCCCTCGGCTGCGGCGCAGGGCGGAGCCTTCCAACGAGCCCCGGGGCAAGGGGCGGGGCGCTAGGCACTAGCGCGCGTGGAACGTTCCGAAACAGCCCTCGCTACCCCCCGGTGCCTGAAGAGAAGGCATCGCGAGGGGAGGAAGCCTCCAGAAAGCAGGGGGAGGAGCACACGTGGCTTATTCCCCGAGGGGCGCGCGGCGGGGCGCGGGGAGCCGCGGTGAGGGTGGGCCGGCCTTTCCAGGCAGAACTGGAAAGGGGGCGCTGAACCAGCCTGGGCCGGATGACCCCCGCAAAGTGACCTTGGTGGCAGTGGGGTGGGGATGCCGCACGTGGCGTTAGGTGGGAGGAGGTTCCCATATAGGGCGGGGGCGTTAACTCTGCATCTCTAGGTCTATTCTGAGGGAGCCCAAGCTTGCAGGAAGTGAAGAGTGGGAGGTTAACCCCAGCTCTACGGTCTCTGTGGAGAGAGAAGCACCATGAAGAGCCAGTCTCCGTCGGGTGTGGGAAGATGGGGAAATGGGCTGAGAGGAGCCTGTGGGAGGTGCTCGGGAGATAATGGGCCCGTGGAGCCCGGGGGACCAGAACATCTGCATCTCCGGGGACTGTTGGGGCGGGTGCAGCTGAGAAAGACTGCTCTGGGCACAGGAAAGCGTGGTTTTGGGTAAAGATCAGCCTGTGACAGGGAAGACGGTTTTGACTCTGTCCCGGATTTTCTGTGTGCTGCGTGGCCTCAGTTTCCCCATCAGTCCAAACGCTCGAATCATCTCTGTCCGAGTCCTAGGCCCTTTCTAACCCCTCTCCCTAGTCAGCAGATTGCAGAGTTGAGTTGCTGAGATTGCCCCTTCTGGGCCCGGCCCTGTGCTGTAGCATTGAAGTGACTGAGAGAGATCCACGCTCACCGGTGACCTCACTCACAGTCCAGTGGGGGCCCAGATAGCGACAGCGCAGAATGGGGCAGGGCTAGGACTGAATGAGCTCCAGGAGGGGGGAGCAGGGGGCCCAAGTGGGGAAGGGTGCTCCTGACTCAGCCTGAAGGGGCAAACTTTGAAAGGATTTGTCTAAACTTTACAAGGATTGGAGGGGGGAGCAATGGAAGAGGCTTCCTTTCTAAGAAGAGGTGATATTGGAACCAAGGCCTAAACAATGAGTAGCACTCTCTAGGCAAAGGTGCTGTCAGGAAAGGTGTTGTAGGCAGAGGGACTGGCATCTGCAAAGCTCGGAGATGAGAAAGCATGGGTCATTTCCAGCAGAGTCCTTTTTCCCTCCCTGGGGATCCCTGGGTGCCCTGGCAGAACCATCTGGCATAGGTCCCAGAGTCCAGGGTCCACACCTGCTTGATGGGCTGGAAACCCTTAAGGGCGGACCTTAAGCTTATTCCCTTGCAGCCTGGTGGTTTAATGATTGGCCTTGAGGTTGGCCAGGAGCTGGGTTCATCACAGCTTCCCCCCGCGGATCAGGTGTGTGGCCTTGGGCAAGTGACTGAACTTCCCAATCCATCAGCTGGGGGTGTAATACTGGGTTTCACAAAATCAGACACCTCATTTTCAAGAGCTATAAAGAATTAAACATGTAATTTGTATGTTACCTATTTTAAAATATATAACTTGTAGATGATATCAAGGGACCCAAGAAACAAGAGACTTAAAAAGCAACATGCTGCCATGTCAGATGACACTTTGGCCTAAGTTACAGAAAATGCACTTGACCAAACAAGAATTTTCCAGCTCAAAGATCTGTTCCAAACCTGGTTATTGAAAATTTCCATACTGAACTAAAAAAAATACATAAAAATAGCATTTCAATACTGAACTGATTAGAAGCAGGTTATAATTTTTTGAATTCCTTGGTTCAAAATCTGTAAGAATTAGAAATTGGGGTGATTAATTTTGGGTCCCCTTTAATACCCACCTCTCAAATGCTGGGTCAGCATTCCCTGCTATCAT
The DNA here is from genome assembly GCF_002201575.2 of Neomonachus schauinslandi. Lineage (NCBI taxonomy): Eukaryota > Metazoa > Chordata > Mammalia > Carnivora > Phocidae > Neomonachus > Neomonachus schauinslandi. Next base: position 12,489,318 of record NC_058418.1, on the reverse strand, counting down.
GTTATGACTCAGAGATTATGGTGCAGGGAGACCCTTTTTACTCCCTCTTGTTTTAAGAGATGGCTCAGGAGGTAAGGTTCTGCCACCACACCATTCCCCCCCACCCCGACACACACCCCGCTGTCCCGAGGGCCATCATTATATTCTTCCTTTATTGGCTGTCCTTGTATAATACAAATCTGTAAGTTTAGATACAAAAAAATCTGGAAATAAAAGATAGAAAAGTACCCGCCAGGCACCCCCCCATTTGTCCCGGACCCCTCCCCAGCGGGCACTGACGTGAGGTAACTGAGCATCTCCTTCCCCTTCCTCCTACCCCTCCTCTTGGGCCCCCAACTTGGCCCCCGCCCCCATGAGACCTTGGCCCAAGGAAGATGTGCCCCCCCCGAGTGGGGGAGAGGGGTGATAGGGGTGAGCACAGCATTGGCAGTGAACGCAGCAGGTGGGCAGAGGGAAGCCCTTTGCTTGTGCTGTGCATGGGAGGGGATGACCAGACTTGGGGTGGGCCCTCGTGTGGGGCCCAGAGGAGTCCCAAAGTGGGCATCCCTTTTCCATCCCACCCAACACTGGAAGGTGGAAGGTCAACAACAGAAACTGGGATGTGTCGCTTGAACCGAGGGCACTCAGTGGGACTGTGGCCATCCCACTGTGTCTGGGGTGGGGGTGGGGGGTGGGGGGAAGGGCATTGCCAGCTTAAGTCTGGCAGTGAAATGGGTCCCGTAGGCAGGCCGGGTCCGTCCCTGAATTCCATCCTGTCGCAATCTGGGCGTACAATGTCGGTTCTGTAGTGGTTGTGGGGGGTGATCAAGAGAAGGGGCTAGAGGGGGTGTTGGGGGGGCACAGCCCCAGGGACCGGGACTAGGGAGAGGTTGGGCCTCCACGCCCATGTGTGGGGCACCCGGAGATGCTGGGGCGGGCAGGGCGGCGCGGGCTACAGTTCAATCTCGAAGGTCTTCTGCAGGTCGCCCGAGAAGGGGTTGGAAGGCTTCTCTACAGCTGGTTTGCCTTCTAATGCTGCCCACTGGGCCTCAAAGGGGTCCAACTCAGGGGCCGGGGCAGGGGCCGGCTCCGGGGGCCAGGGTGCCCCATTGGGGCGTGGGCGGGCCTGGCCCCCGGGGGCAGTGGGCATGGCCGGGGGCGGGAAGGCTCCGGCTTTCCCGAGCAGGGTGGCGGGCTGGGGCTGGAGCTGGGCGGCTGAGCAGAAGGCGTTGGCCACCATCTGTGAGGGTGTGATGCCCACCACGGGCACCCGGGGCATGGGCGGGTAGCCCAAGCCCGGATAAGCGGGCACAAAAGGGGGCTGCATGTGTGCGGGCGGCAGGAACACGGCCACCTGGGCGGGCGCGGCATCGAAGGGCCCCACGGGGGCGGGGAAGGGCTGCAGGGCGGGGGCTATGGGGGGCACGGAGGCTGCTTGCTGCTGCTGCGCCTTGGCCACCTGGGACACCTCCTCTAGCCACCTCTCGGCCTCCGAAGGGGTCCGCTTATGCCCGGGCTGGAAGGCCGCTGCAGGGGGCACGGAGGACTCACCCCAGGCAGAAGTTCCTAGAGAGAGGAGAGGGGACAGTTGAGAGATCCCTAGGCTGGGGGTTGGACCCTGCAGCTGTGTGCTTTGCATCCAGCTCTGCTCCTCACTAGCTGTGTCGACTTCGGGGCAAATGGCTTAACCACCCTGCACCACGGAATGGTTCCGAAGTGCTCAGAAAACATAGTTCTGGGATTCTCAGGTCCTAAGATGGAAGAGTATGGGCGAGACTGACAATCACCAGCCCAGCTTCCCTTCTGACTGGAGAGTGCCAAACTTGTTACTAAATTTTTTTTTTTTTTTTTTTAGATTTTTATTTATTTGTTAGAGAGCACAAGCAGGGGGAGCTGCAGGCAGAGGGAGAAGCAGGCTCCCCACTGAGCAAGGAGCCCGATGCGGGACTCGATCCCGGGACTCCAGGATCATGACCTGAGCCAAAGGCAGCAGATTAACCGACTGAGCCACCCAGGCATCCCGTTACTAAATATTTTTAATAGCACCCTTAGTTCTGATTATTTTGACAATGTATCGTTTTGGGAGGCTAGGATTCTAAGATTGCATGGATCTTTCTCAGAGTGTACTGTACCGTTCCAACATAGTGAGCAAGGTTCGGTGGTTTTAAGGTTGTGCTTTCGAAGATTCTAGAGTCCTCAATTTATACTGCAGTTCCAAGGGCTTCCGTGGTTCTAGGATAAGCTCATGGCTCTAGGGTGATTCCAAGGTTTCGTGGTTCCCAATCTGGAGGTTCTAATATCCTGTGATTCTAAGGCTGTAGGTTTCTAAATTTTATGGTTCTGAGACAGGAAGGTTTAAAACTGATCCCGTGGAGGGCGCCTGGGTGGCTCAGTCGTTGGGTGTCTGCCTTCGGCTCAGGTCATGATCCCAGGGTCCTGGGATCGAGCCCCGCATCGGGCTCCCTGCTCTGCGGGAAGCCTGCTTCTCCCTCTCCCACTCCCCCTGCTTGTGTTCCCTCTCTTGCTGTGTCTCGCTCTGTCAAATAAATAAATAAAATCTTAAAAAAATAAAATAAAATAAAATTGACCCCGTGATTCTAATGTTACCTCCCGGTTCTAGGATGAACCCATGGCTCTGAGATGACCCTGGGATTCTAAGATGATCCAAGGCTCGAAACGGACTCCATGGTGCGAGGATGGTCCCATAGCCCTTAGATGATCCATGGTTCTAAGCTCGTGGGACTCCCAGGTTCCCGGCGTCCGGGAGGTAGCCCTGACCGGGGCTGCAGGCGGGGCACTGCCGGGTGGCTGCTGCAGGAGCTGGGCTGGGCTTACCTGCTGAGGCCGGCGGTGGCCCGGGTGCTGGGGCTCCGGGGCTGGCGAAGGATGAGCTGATCTGTGTGCACAGAGCATTGATGCTATCACTGTCGCTGCCACCGGGAGGCTCCATCTCGGGCACTGGGAAGTCAGGGAAGGGTGGAGGTCAGCGAAGAGGGCCGGGCCCTGCCCTCCACCCCGTGCCCTCAGGTGGCCCCCTCTGACGACCTGGGATCGTGGGGTGTGTGGGCCATGGGTCCACTCTGCGGTAACCAATCGGCCGTGGCCATAAATAGGCTAACTCTGTGCAGATGGTACACCTGAGTGACACAACAGCCAAGTGGTATGGGACATGTGCTGGCCAAGAGTCACAGGGACCCCCACACCAAGGAGGACCTCGAGATCTGGGTATGGCTACAAACCAGAAGAGATATTTTAAATGTTTACCAATATATATTAGTTAAAAATATGTCCAACCACATAGACGGCAAGAGGACTGACTTGTCAGGATGGATGTTGGCCCCATTGTTGTGCACCGGCTGGGGATCACTTGTCCGGCTTTGGGTGGAGAAGCGGGGCCCTGTCCACCACCCCTGGCCTGGCCAAGAGCATACATCATGAGGGCAGAGATGCACCTGTTCCAGCCAGCCAGGAAAACCTGAGCGGGTATGGTGGCCTCACAAGGGCTTGGGATGAACAAAGGTGTCATCTGAATAAACAACAGAGGGGCGCCTGGGTGGCTCAGTCGGTTAAGCGTCTGCCTTCGGCTCAGGTCATGATCCCAGGGCCCTGGATCGAGCCCCGCGACAGGCTCCCTGCTCAGTGGGGAGTCTGCCTCTCCCTCTCCCTCTGCTTCTCCCCCCACTTGTGCTCTCTCTCTCTCTCAAATAAATAAAATATTCAAAAAATAAAAGTGTCATAAATGCAGAATATTAAAAAAACCAAACAAACCACACCAAACAAACGACGGAGAAATACCAGTGGGGTGTGGTGTCTCAGCAAGCGGTTGTCTCCAAGCGAACCTGTGTGATGCTCCGATGAGCATCAATAAGAAATCGGCTGTAGGGCTTCACAGGTGTGATGTGGGGGTGCCCAGGTGGGAAGGGCAGCGGTTTCCAGGTCAATTCTAGGATGACCGGATTAGTCCAAATGGGTGTGCAGCTTTCTGAGGGTGTGACATCTCAGGGTGACCAAAATCCAGGCACGTGGCGTCTTGCTTGTGCTTCCCAAGCGTGAGCCAATCCAGCCACCCCCGTGTGACACACAAATGTTTTTGCAAGCGCGTGTGAATCTGAGATGTGACTTTCGAGTTTGCGTGAATCCGGGTGTGTGGTTTGTGAGTGTGTGTACCTCCTCGTGGGCTATCTGGATACATGCCCAAGTGTGTGTCAATGGAAACATCGGCTTCTGTGACTTCGGAGGGTGTGTGACTTCTGAGTCACATTGAGTGTGTGACTTCTGTGTGTGGCACCTGTGACTCCTATGGATCTGAAAGTTCTGGGGGGCAGATCACACCCAAGCAAGTGTGCCACTGGTTCCAGGCGCATGAAGCTTCCAAATCAGGGGCAGCCAGGGAGCGTGCTCATGTCAGGCTGCATGAGGACAGCAAGCGCGAGGGTGTGTGACTGCCGAGGGACGCTGCAGGACAGGGAGCGCTTGTGCGTCACTCTCAACCAGCACTGGCATCTGCTTAGCAGTCACCTTTGGGAGCGGCCCAGCCTTCCGGACACAGATCAACACCTCCCACGCCAGTCCCCGAGGCCATAAGAGGTGGGTGTCTCCGATCTGGCATACGGAAGCAGGAAAGCGGGCCAGACCCCGTGACTTCACGGACAGCTGGGAGGAAAGGCAGCCCTCTTGCCTGTCTCCCTCGGGCAGAACACGGCACTGGGCCACCTCTCTTCCCCCTTTCCCACGCAGACGTGGCTTTTAGATCATGACCTATGCCACCTCTCTCTTCTTTTTCTGGCCCGTGGCAGACATGAGTAATCAAACACGATGCTTTTTCCCCACTGAACTCTGCTCGCCTTCCCCCTCACCTGGCCAGACCTCATGGCTAAGAGAGAGCACTGGTCCTTGCAATTCCATCTCCCCTTTAAGAAAAACAGAACAGCTCCATTGCCTCTCCCAGCAGCACCCAGAGCAGACATGGCTAATCGATGATGATGTGTCCCCTCTTTCTTCAGCACTGTCCCTGGAAGACATGGCTGGCCAACGGGATGATGGGTGCTGCCTCTGCCTGATCCTTTGCCTGCCAGTGACATTGCAAACCCGTCACTATGCGCCTTGACCCCTGACCCCCATGCTCATGTGTGCTCTTCACCTCCTGTCTCCACTGGCCAAATTCTGGGAGCCCCTCCTTGAGCTAACATAACTTCTGCTGCTCTCTCTTCTCCCTTATCCATGGCAACCTTCACTAATTAATCATATGGTGTGCCACCTCGCTCCTTTTTCTTGCTCATGGCAGACCCTGTCAGGAGATCGTGCCATATGCCGTCATTCTAGTCTCCCTGCCTCAGGCAGACATTGTTAACCCGTCGCAATCCTCCCTTTGTCTGAGCCTGTATCCTTCATCTAGCTAGATCTTATGGCTCCAATGGCCAAATGCTTGGAGTCTCAGCCTCCACCTGAGCAAACAATGGCATCTAGGCAGCTTCTCCCCTCTCCCGAGCCCCTGGCAGACTCTGCTAATCAATCGTGATGAAAGCCACCTCCCTCATGTCCCTAACCACAGCAGACATTACGAATCGATCGAGGCTTGTGCCATCCTTCTGCTGTTCCTTGCCAACAGTAGACATTGCTAATCGATCATGATTTATACTACCGCTCTCTCCCTTGCTGGCGGCAGATGCCGCTAATCGCCAATCGACCACGATGTGTTCCACCTCTCTTTCCTTTCCCCTGGCAGACAGTGCTAATCGATCAAGGTGTATACCACCTCTTCCCTCTCTGGTGTTCACTACGGACGGCGGTATGGTATTGCTCCTGATGTTCCTTCCCGCTGAGCCCCCGGGCTCACCTGTGCCCTTCACCTGGAAGTCAGTGCGGCGCTGCAGTGTGGATGGCAGCTCATTCAGCCGTAGGCTCAGCTGCCGTTTGAAAGGTGAGTTCTTCTGGCTGAGTGCCGGGAACCCACGGAAGGAGCCCTGGCGAACCAGCTGTTCCAGGGGGGCGTGGCGTCGGGGGATGGCGGCCGCACTGGTGCCTGCAGCCACTGGGGTGCCCGCCTCACCCTTCTCACCGGGGGATGTGGTGGCCGGTGTCGGGGACACGTGCCCAGGCTGGGCAGGGCCGGGCGCCGCAGTTGGGGCAGCTGCTGCCTCTGCTGGAGACATGGGGGAGACAGGTGGTTAGATACCCCACCTAGGCATTCGCTCCTCTCCCACCAAGTCCCCTTGATCATCTTCCAGTGCTGCCTTCCTCACCCACTGTGTCCTGCCTGTCCTCACGACAGGCTGGTCAGAGCCCTGAAATGTCTCTCATCCCCACCACGCCAGTACCGCCTGCCCCAGGAGGCCCTCGGGGATTCCTCCTCCAACCTCACCTTATGGGTATCTCTCGCTTTCTGTCCCCAGTCTGGCTTTCTTTGCTGCTTCCGCTGTTTTCCCTTCTGAGACCTTCTGTCTCCCTTTCTGATTAATTTAACGAACACGTATTTGGTGTGTGACGCATGTATCAGGCATTGTTCCAAGTGCCTGGCAAGTATGGAGTCATTTGATTCTCGCAACTACCCAGTGAGGCTGATATGAGCATTATCCCCATTTTACAGATGTGGACACCGAGGCCCAGCAATGGTAAGTGACTCTGCTGAAGCCACAATGCTAGGAAGGGGCAGGCTGACTCCAGTCTGTGTCCTAAACGAATACCCTAATCCTGCCTCTCCCTCTGGCCTGCTCTCTCCACATCATGCTATCTTCCTGTCATTCTGTCTGCAATTCTTTCTCTCCACTTCCCACCATTCTTCCCAACTCAGGTACTTTGCCCCTTCCTCCAGTTGCTACTTAGCATTCTAGACCCAGCTTGGCACACTTCTTCCTCTGGGGAATTTTCCAGATTATTGCAGCCCCTCCATTCTTTGTGGAAAGTGCGCACTGCTCCGTCACTCCTAAATTGGAAGGAGCTCCTTGTCGAAGGGCAAGCACGGTGCCTTGAGGCTGTAAATCAGCGCATCTACAGCGAAATGCTGAGTGGTGTGTTCAGCAAATCATACCACACTCTGTAAACTCTCATTTTGCTGTGTAAGCTGTGAATGCCTTCTACATTGCAAAGTACCTAGAAATGATCACATCCTTTGGAAACAGCAAAACCCTTTGCAAACTCTAAAGTGAATGCACGTTCCTTGTAAATGCCAACAGCCTCTATAAACATCTGTACACTGTGAAGAACCGTGGACCCAGTTTGTTCTTTTGTAAGCACTAAAACATCATATACTCGATCAGGCCCACTGTTAACTTCATTTTGTCATCTGCTTGGCAGATGGTAAAATACTTTACAAATTCGAATAGATGATGTAAACAGTAAAATACTTTGTAACCTGTGAAAAACTTGTGAATTTGTTAAGAGGTATGTAAATGTAATTTATACAAAGAAATATACTCTGGACGCTCTAATATTCTAGTGATAAAAACTAACTTTTTAGTTAGAAATATTTTATTTTATTTTTTATTTTGTTTTGTTAGAAATATTTTAAACTTACAAACAAGATGTAATCATGGAACACTGAGCCCACATGTTCTCCTAATTTATGCTCCCCACAGTTAACTCATTTGATCTCTCTTCCCTTCCACAATTTTTTTTCCTGTACCGTTCAAGTGCAAATTGTAGGCAACGTCCTTCACTCTAAAACCTCCAGCATATACCTCCTAAGAACAAGGACGGCCTCCTCCAGAACCACAGTACAATTAAATCCAACGTGGGTACAAGACGATGAGCTAATCTGTGGTCCGTGTTCCAATGTCCCCAACTTTCCCAATCATGTCCCTTAGAGATGCTTTTTATAGATGGAGATCATCTAAGATCCAATTCAGGATCACACTGTGCATTTATTACTACTTGTCAAATCTCTTTAGTCTCCTTTAATCTGGGTCAGTTCCCCACTGTAATTTCTTTGTAAATTTTAAGCAGTGTTTTCCAAAAATTTAAAAACTAGAATCCACATTAAAAAAAAAAAATACTGTGACTCAGAACACAGTATACTTATATTTTAAAAAACACACTGTTTTAGGGGTGCCTGAGTGGTTCAGTTGGTTAAGTGACTGACTCTTGATTTTGGCTCAGGTCATGATCTCAGGGTTGTGAGATCGAGCCCAGTGGAGCCCACTTGGGGTTCTTTTTTTCTTTTCTTTTTTAAGATTTTGAGAGAGGGGCACCTGGGTGGCTCAGTTGGTTAAGCATCTGCCTTCAGCTCAGGTCTGATCCCAGGGTCCCAAGATCAAGTCCCCAATCGGGCTCCCTGCTCAGCAGGGTGTCTGCTTCTCCCTCTCCCTGTGCTTCTCCCTCCCACCCCGCTTCTACTTTCTCTCTCTCAAATAAATAAATAAAATCTTAAAAAAAAAGATTTTTTATGAAGCACCTAGAATTTTTCAATTAAAAGAATATATTCTCTGGGTTCTGCTATGGCCCAGACAGTGTTAAAAAAATTTTTTTTTATTTGAAAGACAGCACAGGCAAGAACGAGTGGGGGGAGGGGCAGAGGGAAAGGGAGAAGCAGACTTCCCGCTGAGCAGGGAGCTTGATGCGGGACTCGATCCCAGCACCCTGGGATCATGACCTGAGCCGAAGGCAGACACTTAACTGACTGAACTACCCAGGCACCCCCTTGCTTGGGATTCTGTCTCTTTCTCTGTCTACCCCTGCTCACACTCTCTCTCTCAAAAAAATAATAATAAAAACCACACTGTTTTAGAATTTACAAAATATTTGCCACTAACCTAGAATGTTAGAGATTACCAGATATTTTTCTTGATGGCAACCCAAAGTAAGAAAAACCTTTTACACAGTAAGCTGTCTCACACACACACACACACACACACACACACACACACACACACACACACACGCAAAGACATACACTGAAATAAAAGTATCATTGAACTACATTTACCTTAATACATTCAGCTAATCTGATATTTTCTGTTCTTTTCTATTTCAGTTTTTTTCAGTGCCAGCCAGCCACAATCCACCAAGCTGACTTCACAAGCCATTAACTGGCCTTGATACACAATTTGAAATGCCTCCGAGCCTCCCTGACTTAGCAGATAATGGAGCGCTGGTGAGTTTTGCTGGAATCTGTGGCCTGCGCACTATTGCCCAATAGAAGTGAGCTCTGTAAACTGTAACCAAACCCTGTGGTTGGTGCTGTGCTTTGTAAAGTGCAGACTCCCCGGGCTTCTGCCGCTCTCCCCCCAAACTGGATGCCCTCTGGGCAGCACCCACCTTTCTTTTTCTCGGGGGCCTCTCGCTCAGTGGGCCGCCCGCCGCCGGACAGGCGGAAGGAGCCCTCGCGGGCGAAGCTGGTGCGGCTGGCGTCGAAGGCGGCTGTGACCCCGCATTCCTTCTCCCGCCGCTGTTTCCGCTCTAGGCAGGCCGCAAAGGCACAGCCCACGGCGTGGCTCAGCCTCTCGCCCTGTGGGAAGATAGGTCAGGCTGGGCGTGGAGAGGCGGCGTTGTGCAGGCCGGACGCCAAAGCCCTGGGTGCCACCCACTCGGTGTGTCGGGTGATCCTGGACAAGTCCCCCGCCCCCACCTCGGGCCTCCGTGTGCATCTGCACCCGGAGGGACACAGATGACAGCTCCCAGTGAAAACAGCCAGAAACAAGAGTGCAGTGCTGTATGGCTCCCTTTATATGAAGTTCTAAAACCAGCAAAACTAATCTATGGTGAAAAAAGTCCGAAGCGTGGCTGTTCCTTAGGCAGGGGTGGGGGTGGGAACTCACTGGGAAGGGGCAGGAGGCTTGGTTGGAGTGGAGGAATGTTCTAGGTCTTGATGGGGGCTTGGGTTGCACAAGTATATGTAGTTGTTAACATACTTGGGTCTGTGCACAGCATGTATTTGACTTTAAAAGAAAATGAGTGGGAAATGAATTCTACTTCACGGTATGCATGCTCGAAATGTCTGGGGGAAGTATTCCGATGTCTGCAACTTTGAAATGCGTCAAAAATGGGACGGACAGATGAGCGATAGAGTAAGCACAGACAGACCTAATGGCAGGATCTGGGTGGTGGGTGTACAGGGGACTGGTTACCATACAAGTCTTTCGGCTTCCCTGCGTGCTTGAAAACATTTTGTCATAAAACGTTGGGGGTGAATACAACAGCCCCCATTGAGTGCCTACTTGAGAGGCTCCAAGGCCACAATGATGCTGGCTTCCTGCTTTCCAGCTGTGTGTTCTCAAGAGATCCACGTAACCTCTTGGTGCCTAAGCCTCCTTGTCTGTAAAATGGGGGCCCTAATGGCACTCACTTAACAGGGTTGTTGCAAGATTTATCCATGAACTAATATATGCAAGGCATACAACACAGGGAGCCAGCCCAAGAGCCAGGCACAGGGAAACACCACAAAGGTGTCCCAGTAAATCTGTCCATCCTTTGTTGGAATCCTCACAATCATCCCAGGATGTGGATATGCTTATGAACCCATTGTATAGACAAAGAAACTGAACCTTAGTCAACACACCCATTACAATAAGCGAGTGGCAGAATTAGGATGAGAATGAGATTGATCTGACTTCTGTTTCCTAACCACGATGCTCAGCCACCTTTTAAAGATAAACTTGGGGACAAAAATCCTCAACAAAATACTAGCAAGCTAAACTCACCAGCACAGGAAAAGGGTTATGCACCATGATCAAGTGAGATTTATCCCAGGAATGCAAGGTTGGTTCAACATATGAAAATCAATCAGCATAATACACCACATTAACAGAAAGATGGAAAAAAGCCACACGATCATCTCCATGAATGCCGAGAAAGTATTTGACAAAATCCAGCCCCCTTTCATGATAAAATAAAAAAGTTCAAATAACTTGGAATAGAAGGGAACTTCCTCAACCTGATAAAAAGTCACAGCTAACATCATACTCAATGGTGAAAGAGTGATAGCTTGTCCCTAAGAACAGGAACAAGACAAGGATGCCCATTTTCATCACTTCTATTCAACGTTGTACCAGAAGTTCTAGCTAGAGTAATTAGACAAGAAAAAGAAATAAAGGCATCCAAATTGGAAAGGGAGAAATAACATTATCTCTATTTACAAATGACATAGTCTTATATATAGAAAATCGTAGAGAATCCACGAAGGAACTATTAGTGGTAATAAATGAATTTGGCAAAGTTGCAGGATACAAGATCAACACACAAAAATCAGTTATACCTATCTACACTAACAGCGAACAATCCAAAAATGAAGTTACAACAATCCCGCTTACAATAGCATCTAAAATAATAAAATGGGGGCGCCTGCGTGGCTCAGTTGGTTAAGCATCCCACTCTTGAATTCGGCTCAGATTATGATCTCAGGGTCGTGAGATGGAGCCCTGGGTCAGGCTTTGTGCTGGGTGTGGAGCCTGCTTAAGATTTTTCTCCCTCTCTCTCCCTCTGCCCCTCCCCCCCATGTGCATGCTCTCTCTCTCAAATAAATAAATAAACAAAATAAAATAAAATAATGGTTAGGAATAAATTTAACCAAAGAAGTCAAAGACATGTATGCTGAAAACTAACAAACACTGCTGAAAGAAATTAAAGAAGACCTAAATAAATGGAAATACATCCCATGCTCATGGATTGGGAGATTTAATATTGTTAACAATAGCAATATTTCCAAAGTGGTCTATAGATTCAATAAAATCCCCACCAAAATCCCAAGAGATTCTTGTAGAAATATAAAAGCTGACCCTAAAATTCACATGGAATTGCAAAGGACCCAGAACAGCCAAAGTCATTTTGAAAAAGAACAAAATAAAAGAACTCACACTTCCTGATTTAAATAGCACTCCAAAGCTACCGTAATCAAAATAATGTGATACTGCCATAAGGATAACATATAGATCAATGAAATAGAATTGAGAGCCAGATATTGATCTACACATCTATGGTCAATTGATTTTCGGTAAGGGTACCAAAACTTCAATGGAGAAAGAACAGTCTTTTTTTTTTTTTTTTTAAATATTTTATTTATTTATTTCACAGAGAGAGACACAGCGAGAGAGGGAACACAAGCAGGGGGAGTGGGAGAGGGAGAAGCAGGCTTCCCACGGAGCAGGGAGCCCGATGCGGGGCTCGATCCCAGGACCCTGGGATCATGACCTGAGCCAAAGGCAGACGCTTAACGACTGAGCCACCCAGGCGCCCCGGAGAAAGAACGGTCTTATTAGCAAATGGTGCTAGGACAACTGGATATCCATATGGAAAAAATAAAGTTGGACCCCTACTTCACACCATTTACAAAAATTAACTCAAAATGGACCAAAGCCCTAAATATAAGAGCTAAAACTATAAAGCTCTTAGAATAAAACATGGAGTAAATCTTCATGACCTTAGATTTGGCAATGGATTCTTAGATATGACACCGAATACACAAATGACAAAAGAAAAAAAGATAAATTGAACTTCATCAAAATTAAAAACATTTGTACATCAAAGGACACTATCAAGAAAGTGAAAAGACAAACCACAGAATGGGGGAAATTTTTTGCAAATCATAAAACTGATAAGTATCTAGTATCCAGAATATATAAAAAGTTCTTACAACTCAACAATAAAAAAACAAACAACCCAATTAAAAAAAAATGGGTAAAGGATTTGAATAGACATTTCTCCGAAGATATACAAATGGCGAATAAACACATAAAAAGAGTCTCAACATCATTAGACAGTAGGGAAATGCAAATCAAAACCACAACGAGATACCACTTCACACCTACTAGGGTGGCTATAATTTTTTTTTTTTTTAATTTGACAGAGAAAGTACAAGCAGGGGGAGCAGCAGGCAGAGGGAGAGGGAGAAGCAGG
>NC_058418.1:12455680-12476414 GCF_002201575.2 Neomonachus schauinslandi | reverse complement strand
GGGATCATGACCTGAGCCGAAAGCAAACACTTAAAAAAAAAGCCACCCAGGTGCCCCCAGGGGGGCTATAATTAAAAAAAAAAAAAAAAAAAAAGGAAAGTATTAAGTGCTGGCCAGGATGTGGAGAAATTGGAACCCTTGTACTTTGCTTGTGGGAATGTAAAACGGTGTAGCCTCTGTGGAAAACAGTTTGGCAATTCCTCAAAAATTTAAACATAGATCTAGCATATGATCTAGCAATCCAGCTTCTAGGTATAGACCCCAAAGTATTAAAAACGGGTATTCAAACAAATACTTGCGCACCAATATCCATAGCAGCACTATTCACAATATCCAAAAGGTAGAAACCACCCGAATGTCCATCAGTGGATGAAAAGTTAAACAACATGTAATATATCCATACAATGGAATATTATTCAGCCATAAAAAAGTACTGACATGCTACAATGAGGATGAACTTCAAAAACATGATGCTAAGAGAAAGAAGCCAGTCGCGAAAGACCACATACCGTATGACTCAATTTGTATGAACTATCTAGAAGAGGTAACTCCAGAGAGACAGAAAGACGACTAGCCATTGCCAGGCTTGGGGAGGAGGGTGTGGGGCACAGGGAGTGACGGCTTAATGGGTCTGAGGTCCCTTTTAGGAGCGATGAGAATATTGGCAACTAGAGAGAGGTGATGAACAAACAAGGTTGAGAGCCTACTAAATGCCACTGAAGTGTACGCTTCAATCTGATGAATTTCATGTGAATTGCACCTCAAAAAATAAAGTTACACTTGGGGAATGCTGGGAGTTCTGCTGCTTAATGCTTCAAACCCAAGGTTCAGAAGTGGAAGGGAATACAGAGAAGGTCACGCTCTTTACCCAGAGGAGATGGCCTTGCTCTTTTCTTGCTTTGATTCTTACCCCTCAGTACTTTTCAAGATTTTATTTTATTTGAGAGACAGAGAGAGAGAGAGAGAGAGAGAGAGAGAGAGAGCGCGCACAAAGAGGGGGAGGGGCAAAGGGAGAGGGAGAAGTAGACTCCCCACTGAGCGAGAAGCTGGATGCAGGACTCGATCCCAGGACTCTGAGATCATGACCTGAGCTGAGGGCAGATGATTAACTGACTGAACTACCCGGGCGCCCCCCATCCCAAGTACTTTTCAAATGACAGCAACTATTCCTCGTGACTGAACACATGTTATGGGACTCTGTGTAGAACTTTCTAGGTGTGATCCTAACGAATGCTTCCCCAACACACCTGTGAGCAGCCACTGCTAACACCCCCATTTCATGGAGGAAGAGACTGAGTCCCTGAGAGGAAAGTCACTCGGGCTTCATGTCCCACAGCTAGGTGGTGTGACACTGAATCCACACTAACCATGTGGCCACATGTTTTCCAAAAATAGCCACAACAAATTTCTGGCAACCGCCTGCTCTTCCAGAATTTTGTCACTCCCCTATCAGAGGTGGAGTCTGTGTTCTCCCCACTTAGCCTGGGAAGACCTCTGCAAACGTCTGGACAAAGAGAATCCCACAGAAGCAAGGCTGTGTGCTTTCCAAGACCAAGACCAAGCAGGTGCGAGCTCTCTCATCTCTACTCACTTTGGAGCCATGTGCCACCATGTAAGAAGTCCAGCTCTCCTGAACCCCCCTGCCAGAGAGTCCTTGTGGAGACGTCCTGAGATATGTGAAGAGTGGGGATATCCAGCCAGACTCCTGGGGTTACAGCTCCAAACACCATTGGATTGTAGCAGAAATAAGAGACCCTGGACCCAGGCCCACCCAGCTGAGCTGCATCCAAATCCCTGACCTATAAAACCCCTGAGAGATAATAAATGACTGTCATTTTAAGCCACTAAACGTTGGAGCAATTTGTTATGCAGCAACAGATAGCTGATACAACTTAGCCTGCTATGCTCAGGAAACATGCAGTTGCTCGAGGCTCTGGTTTCTGAGATCTCCATGCTAGCCCCTGGCAGGCACTCACCAGTACTGACTAATCCATCCCGACACTCTCACATTGGTTTTCCACATCTGGTTTGAGGTCTGAGAGTGTGTGTATGAGTGAGGAAGTTGGGAGTACTGACCAGTTTTGGGAGTTCGGAGCTCTTGGGGCGGGGATTTCTGAAATACGAAGGAATCCTGTGAAAATCTGAGAGGGGTACGTGTTGTTTTACTTGCAAAGTATCCATTCCCCTTGCTTTTGATAACAGCACCCCAAATTCCCTTTGGGGAGGTCCTCCTCCATATTGGATGTCAGTCTGTGTGCTCCACGCTCCCTGGACCAAGGGGAGGCCTGACCCAAGCCAGGTCAATCCCATGCCTTCTTTTCAGAATTTTAACCTGGGACACTGGGAAGCTGGATTTATCTCTGCAGCAGTGCAGTGGAAGGAAGCTCCCTCCTTTATGTAGCTGGAATGAAGATGCGAAGGCTGGAGCATGTGCACCTATTTTGGATCATGGAGTGGAGGCCACACTCCGGTGCCACGACAAGATAAAGGAGCTGCAGCTCTTGATGGGCAGAGAGGAGCCACACCAATCCTGCACTGCCTGCCTCTGGATGTCTTTCACACGAACCAGGGACAAATATCTATCTCACTGAAATGACTGGCAGCTGGGGGTTTTCTGTCACAGCCTCAGAATCCTAACTAAGAGAATGTTTCTGAGAAGACAGTCCATTTGTGGCTTCCATCAGATTCTCGGCGGGGACCTTGATGCAGGCACAGTGAATCGAGGCTAAAAGAAGAGTGGGTACCCTGGGGGTATCATTGAGAAGGGCCTGAGGGACCAGCTGGGGGCAGGAAACCCTCTACAACTTGGCCTGGCTGGGGTTTTTATGTAAGCACGAGTTTATGGAGCCCTGCCCAGACCACCTGTGCATGTTACTATATGCATACAACCCTCATAAAAAACAAAAATAAGAGAAACATGCAGAACTATGGATAATGAGGAAGATGATAATTAATGTTTTCCTGGGCGCTTCTGATGTGCCAGCCATCATTCCAAATACTTTGTATTAACTCCCTCCAGCCTCCCTGAACTCTAAGTTAGGAGCTGTGAGGACACGGGGCACGGAGAGGAGGGGTGAGTGGCTGGCCCGACGCCACAGGAGAGAAGAGTCAGCCAGCTTCCTCCCGGCTTCGGTGATACTCACAGAGTCCTTGAGCGCCAGGAAACAGTGGCAGATCCAGCGGCGGGTGGTCCCATCCCGACAGATGTAGGAGAAAGCCTTGTCCAGGTTGCGGTCAGGGGCACAAAAGGAGACCTTTTCGATGGTCTGGTCTACCAGCAGGTCCTGGATGGTGTCCAGGGAAACCAGGAGAGGAACTTGAACTATCTTTCACGTATTCATTCAGCACTCCCTTAGTGTCTGCTCTCTGTCCTGTCCTGAATGGGGTCGGGGACGCTGCACTCATTGAAACAGAGGTGGGCCCTGCTTGAATGGGGCTCCCCCATTAGTGTGGGACTCAGGCCCCTCACCAGAGAGAGACACGAGGAAGGGCTCAGGGCCGGGACGGGGGAGGCACAGGGACCAGTGGGAGCCATGGGGAGGTGCCCAACTCAGCTTGCTAAGGAGACGGGCCGAGCTTCCTGGAAGAGGTATTAACTAGGCAAAAAGGCAGGGAAGGGTCTCTCTGCGCTCAGGAACCGCCTGTGCAAAGGCATCAATCCTGTTTAGTTGCTAACCTAACTCTTGTCATGTGCTGCTGCCTCCTTGGGCAGTCTCTGGGCCGGGAAATCAACGGTGAGCAAACAGGTGCTCAGATCCTGGCCGCGTGCACTGACAATAAACCCAGAACAGCTAACATCCACTGATCTGAGCACAAATACTGCACCAAGCACCATTTTACACTGCGTGAACCTACCTTCTCATTTAGGGCAGGCTCCATGTTTATCCTCATTTCACAGATGAGGCAACTGAGGCCCGGAGGGGTTAAATCTCATACTCTGGGTCACCCAGCAGATACGTGGGTGAGCTGGGATCCGAGCTAAGACGGCTGCTCCACAGCCTGTGATCGCACCCACTATCTGTGCCAGCTCATAATAACTGCAGGACTCAGTCCTGAGTTATGCCTACGAGGTGTGCCAAGATGTTGCAGGAGCACATGGTCTAGAAGGCCCCGGAGGGAGGGACATCCTGGAGGTGGGTGGGAAGGCGTCCTAAGCCCTGATTCAAACGGGGGGGAGGTGAGGGGCCCACCGGTGCCCCCTGCCACCCCCTCAGGCCTCCTACCTTGGTCTTGTCATCCACCACTCGGAGCCCGTCGGCTGACACCCAAAGGACAGACTTCACGGACTTCCGGCCCATCTGGGGTGGGGAGGAGGATAAAGGGCCTGGTCAGGGCTGCCTCCTGGGGTCTGAGCTGGCCCCCTCCCGGCTCCACCCCGCACTCACCGCCTTCAGCTTCTTCACGGCATCTTCACACACATGCATCCCCCGGGACTCTTCCACCTCCACATGGCCCAGGTACTTGGCAGGGAGGAGACGGGAGCATGGAAATCAGCACAGTAATCAATACCTTCCCAGTGTCCCCTGAGCAGCTGTGATGCGTAACGCAAGGTCCCTCGCCCATCGTACATATGAATCCACTCTGCACCTCAGCCCTGTGAGGCGGGTACTCTGCTCCCATACCAGATATACAGATGAGAATGCTGAAGCAGGCGTTCTCTGATTCCCATCTTGCCTCTATTCCTGGGCCTTAACACGTTACCCTCTTCCTTCTGGACGCCAGTGTCTGCATCTCTGGGCCTCAGGACTGGCCCACCGATGACCGATGGGGTGAGCGTACCCCAGCTCCCTCACCCTGTAGCTGGGGTGGCTCTATTTCCCAGCATTCTTCCCTAGGGCTATTGGGGTGCCCACAGCTGCAGGTTAGTGACACACCCTTTATGGGCTGCCTACCCTTCCTCAGCCCCACCAGCGTCTCCCACACCTCCAGATGGACCCCTCACACTCCATGTCTGCTTCTGGGGGAAGGGAAACACAGTGGTTGTGACCACAGCTGATGGGGGCTGAGTTGGGATTTGAACCTGAATCCTGCTGTCTCCCTCACAGAAGCGCAGTGTGTGTTGTGAAGAGTCGTCCAGTGCCTGGTGGAAATTGTGAGCTCCCACAGAATAGGTTGACTCCAGGAAGAAGGTACCCCCCACTCCCCAGGTAATACCTTCCTGGTACAAGAGAATATGTGTTGGGTTTTGATCCCGCCTTTGAGGGGCTCAGACCTTGGGGTCCTGCTCCAGCAGGCTCCACAGCTCTTTGGGAATGTGACCTGTCTTCTGTACAGAACGGGGCCTCAGCCAGGCCGCCCAGCACCAGGGACCCGCGAGCTCACAGCTTCTGCCCGCGCCCCGCCCACATCCCCGCCCGCGCCCCGCCCACTCACCCTGACCGGGAAGCTGCACGTGCCCTTGCGTACCGCGTCCTCGTCTGCTTGCCACTGGTGGGGGCGCGACGCCTCGGGCACGTAGGCTGGTTTCCGCCGCCGCAGGCTCTGTCGTAACTTATTCATGGTGCCCACCCCTTCTGGTAACACAGGACAGGGGCACGCGGGTTAAGGGCAGGGGCTGGAGGCATGGGCTCCAGGGGGATGGATACAGTGCTCAGGGAACATGGGGTCAGATAACATGGGATTTGGGTTACAGGGTTGGGGGGGGTCACTGGGTCAAAGGACATGGCATTCAGGGAACATGCATCAGCAACAGTCAGGGGACAGGGTAAGGCAGGGGAATGCCAGAGTCAGCAGTGGGGCTTCAGAAGAAAAACTTCAGGCCAGAGTACATGGAGGTCTGGGATGGGGGCGGTCATGAATCACAGCTTTTAGCAGTCTGGAGATTAGGGATGTGAGACAGGAGGTATGAGGATCCAAACTAATGGGGAGTCAAGACCTTGGAGGGCACAGGGGTTAGAAGGCGTAGGGGCCATGAGTCATGAGGCCAGGGGTTTTAGGGGTAGGAGGTCATGGGATGAGAGGGTCAGAGAGCATGAGAGTTGGGAGTTGCATGGGTTCGATGTGGGGAGACTCAAAAAGTCCAAGGATTGAGGTCCAGAACCCAAGCCAGAGGGTGTGGGGGCTGGGGGCTTGTCTCTGTCCCTCTGAGGTCCGCTCCTCTGTCAACTGTGTCTAGTCGAAGGCAGGAGCCCCCAGGGTGGTGTGCACCTGTGAGCATCAGATGAAGGTGGGGGAGTGGAAGTGGCCACAGTGGAGGTGGGGACAGTCTTCACTGACTGATAAGCCATCCTGACAGTCATAGGAGGAGCATGAGGGGCCAACCAGGATAGAGCACCACCAGCAGATGGGGCCTCTGTGTGTGTATGTGTGTGCAAGCAAGTGTGCAACTGGTATATTCCTGAACAGTGTCTAGATCTGAGCATACAGCGATAATCTATGAGTGTATTTCTGAAGACTGTATGTACAGAAGGACACAGGTCTGAGAATGGTTGTCTGTAAAAGTGTGTCTGGGAGTGCTGTCTGTGAGCGGGTCAGTGTCCAAGAGTGTGGTTGTTGTCCATAAGTGAAGGTGCCGGAAGGTTGTTGCTGAAGGGTATCTAAGTGTGAGAGTGGTCATGGACTGTGTGTCAGGGAACATTGCCTGTGAGCATGTGTCTGAGCACGAAGCTGTTGTCTTCGAAACGGTGTGTCCATGACCGTTGTTTTTGAAGCTGTGTGTCTGTGTGCGGGTGTGGCTATTGTCTTCGATAGCTGTCGCCTAGGACAGTGTGTGACTGAGTTATCCGAGAGTCCGTGTCTCTGGCCAAGAGTGCCGCTGTTGGTGGTGAGGCCGTGTGTCTGTGGCTTTTGTTTGGGAGAGTGTGTGTGTCAGAGTGTGTAGCTGTTGTAGAGAGTGTGGGTTCATGCGTGTTGTTCTGAGGGTGTGTCTCTGCCACCGAGTATCTGGGTAGATGTGTGAGAGCAGGAGGTTGTTGTCTGAGAGTGTGTTCATGAGTGTTATTTGTGAGGGTGTGATTGACGGTCACTGAGTGTGCAGGGAAGACATTCGAAGGTGTCCACTCATGAGTGTGATTAAGCCCGTGTGAGCACAGGGACAGTGCCCCCGGTCGTGCGAGGCAGACCCACGCACTCACTCAGCCCTTGCCCTGGCCCCAGCTGGTCACTCACCTGGCTCCGTCCTGGAGGTTTCAGGGGGCCCCGGGGCCCCACAGGGGGCTGGGGGCAGATGGAGCTCAGGCCTCCTGGGTCCGCCCTGCCCAAGGAAGGGAGGAGAAGGTGAGAAACTGGCTTGGGTTGGGGCTCAGTCCCCTACCTCACCCCCTCTTTGGACAACAGCCAAACCCCCCCCCATCTCAGGTTCCCTAATGAGAGCCCCGGTTGTCATAGCAACTGTTACTAGGGAGACCAGCCACCTGGTAGCAAGGGCCCAGGAATGAGTAGGTGTGTTTCGGGGGGCATGTGTTGGGGATGTCCTGGCCTCAGGAGGCCCTCAGTACCCAAGGGGATGGTGTGAGGAGGGAGTGGCCTTGACCCCTAGACACATGTCCAGGCTACACATAAACATACTGTCACATGCGTGCATGCATGCAACTCAGGTCTACAGTGGTCCCCGGCCCCTGGGCACAGGTCCGCACGTGTGACTATGCACAGAAACCACCCAGCCGCACACGCCGCATCACACAGACACACGTAAACGGCGTCTGCCACTATCACCAGCTGGTCACACATCCGTGTTCACAGACACAGACGTTTGTCCATGTGAACAGCAAGCCCCAGCCTGCCTGGGCGCTGCCACAAACATCTGGTCACATCAGCTACTGGATGTTTGGTCGCTTCTTGTTTTCTCAGCCACGTACGGAGAGCCGGGCCCGGGCACACACACCGGAGCAGGACTCCCTCCCAGTGACATCTCCTCAGGCCCCCGCTCGACACACTCGTGTTGCAGCACCTAGAGTCACACCGGTCAGAGGTCGCCCATTAGCACGGAGTCACGCACGGACATGGTCCCAGCCACACACACCTGTCACACGCGGCTCCACCGCTGCCTGATGACATGTGGTCATGGGTGCACGCAGACACACCGACACGCATTCGGTCTCACCCCACCACAGCCACAGGTGCTTCACGGTCACACACACCCGGTCACAGGGACACACGTGTGGTCACAGCACCAGCCACACCTAACATGGAGAGTCCTCCCCAGCCAACCACACACAGAGACACGGATGGCCCTGGCCTGTGCGGGATAGAGGACCAGGCACGCACACTGAAGACATGCATAGAACCACCCAGAAACGACTGTCCCTCGGGATGGCCACGCTCAGGTATGGCCAGACGGTTGCTGGCTCAGAGTTCCAGCCATACGCGTTTCAGAAATGGCCACGTGTGCCAAGCCACACAGCATCAGTGTCCACGTTACCCAGCCATACACCCTGGCCATGACACAGTCCCCCAGTGTCCCATCCCCGGCTGCACATGTCACCCCATCACAAACACACAGCCTCTCTTCACGCAAACACACAGGTCACGGGGAGAAGCCTGTGGCCACATACAGTCGCAGTGCCATGTGGACAGACGCACAGTATCTCACACAGAGAGACATCAGCACACAATTTCTATGTCACACGTCATAAGCACACAGTGACGAAGAGACAGAGCTCAGAAATGCGGTGACCCGGACATAGGGCTCATAGCTGCGTCTACACAGAAGACACAGTTCCTGGTAGAGCCGTGTATGCAGTCAGGAGAGTCACCCGGTTACCAAATCACCTAGATGGAAACCCATGTGGTCCAGCACGCACACAGGGACACACACACACACCAGAGAGCCACACGGCTATAGACACGCCTACTCTCTCGGGCCATGACATACACTTATGTACACAGAATCACCCAGGGTCGCAGACACACAGGTCACACACAAATCTAGAAGCCACAATCACCTAGACACCCCCCCCACACACACACAAACACAGTACCTGGTGCCACCACACACAGACACAACTAGAGCTTGAGTCACACACGATGAAATAACCCTCAGTCAGGGGTTCAGACCCCTACTCCAGTCTTTCACCCAAATCCCACGCAGACACAACTATAAATGCCCACAGTCACTTAGTATCAACACACAGAGCTAGATGGAGACATAGATGTGACCATGAACACACAACCGTTGTCCTACACGTCACAGGGCCATCACACAACCGAGCACCATGTGTCTTCATATATAATGGCAGGCACATACCCAGAATTGCAGGGACAGTTGTGTGTCACATAGACATATGTGTGACCCACGTATACAATCAGTTATAGACGCAACCACAAACACTCACAAATCACCGGGAGAGTGGCACATGGCCACAGTCATAGACACAACTCCACGTACACAGTCCCAACTCCACCCACAGCTTGTCGCCCACACACTCGCCCAACCCCAGACCCAACACACACACTGTCACAACCCAGTTATAGTTACCAAAGCACACACCCAGGGTCACAAAAGACGTAATCACAGACACAACCACATGGTCGCAACCATGCACACGCACACCCAAACACAGACTAAAAAGTACAGGGTTCTGCACAAGGAGTAGCTGTCACACACACAGAGTCACACAAATGCTGGGGTCACACACAGACACCATCGTACACATTACTAGACACAACCACAAAACACAGACACACGCACAGGATTCCTCAGAGTCACCAGCTCCAGCGCACACACACACGCACACACACACAGCCACAGTCACACAAACACCGGGTCACACTCTTAGCCACCTCCCTATCGCTTGCTTCCCCCCTTCCCCCCAGGTACCACACACAAAGCCGCCGTCACCCGCAGACGCTGCAGACAGACAGGGCTGCACTGGGTCCCTGGGGAGCCGCCCCCCACCCCCAGCCTGAATCTTGGAGCCTGGGGGGCCATACCCAGGAGAGGGAGGCGGCACATTGTCTGCGGGTGGGGCCGCTCCCAGGCAGCTGGGCAGCCCCAGGGACCCTTGACCAAGCCCTTGGGGGTTGCCTGAAATTTCCCTATTTTATTCAGGCTGGGGGGCGGGGGGTGGAGTCCCAGGCACAGGGACCTTGTTTTGAGAAGGGGCTATTCCTGGGACGCCGCCCAAGGATTGGGGGGGATGCTGTGCTCAGGACGTCTCTGAGGCCTGGGTACAGACTGTGCCTGGAATCCCCCCCAGGCCTTGGCTTGGTGGGGAAGCTGTGCCCAGGGACCCCCATCCTCAGCACCTTGCCTAGAGGGTTGTTGTGCTCAGAGACCACCTCAGGCAGGGAGGGGTAGGGATTGCGTCTGCTCTGGAACGGCCTCCTGGAGGCCTTGGCCTGATGTGGGGTTGTGTCCTGGACCCCATCCCCAAAACCTTGCCCAGGGAGTTGTACCTAGAATCTGTCCCCCTGTCCTTGATTTTTTTTTTTGAGGGGCAGGTCTATGTCCAAGGGCCTTGGCAAGAGAGGGCCCGTGCCCCGAACCCCAGTCTCTCAAGCTTTGGCTTTGAGGGGGCCTGTTCTGGACCCCCACCCAGGCCCACCCTCCCCAGCCTTGGCACCCTCTCTCCATCCGGGCGCCGCGGCCGCCTCCCACCCTCCGCCACATCAGCAGCGGCGCCGCCCCCCACCCCAGTCCCCCTCTCCCGCCCTTCTCACGCTGGCCGCCGCGCTGCGGGACATCCAGGGCCCGGGCGCCCCCGCCTCCCGCGGCCCCGGCTGGGCCCGGATCCCCGAGCGCTGCTGCTCCTGTGGCGGCGGCGGCGGCGGCGGCGGCAGCTCGGTCTGACGCCGGCCGGGGCCGGGGGCCGGGGGATGGTGTGGGATGCACGCGCGCGAGCCTGCTCCGCTCCCCGGGAGGATTCCGTTCCGGGGGCGGGGGAGCGCCCCTCCTGCCTGGGCTCCCCGCCCCAGCCCCGCCCATTGGCCCGCCGCCTGCGGGATATGCAAGAAAACCCCGCCCCGGCCCGGCGCCTGGCCGGCTCAAGCCGCACCCCCTGGCCTGCAGGCCACGCCTATACGCAGATATGACCCCGCCTCCCCCGGTGCGGCCACCGCCCCGCCACGCCCATTGGCCAGTCCCTGGCTGAGCCAGCATGTGAGCCTCGCTGAGACCTTCCCCCAGGCCCGTCTAGGCGTGGGCTCTCTTCCCCTCCGTGACCCTTGACCTCAGGTCCCCTTCTGTTCCATGTCCGTAAAAGAGCTGCATCAAGAAGCCCTTTGCCGCCCCACATACCCAAATCTTCCAGCTAACCCCACGGTTCTCCCAGCCCAGCGGGGGCGGGCAGAAGCGGTGACGAGGCACTTTTTGCAAGGAAGGGGAGGGGGAATGAAGAGACCCCGGCGTTCTAGTGCGTGAGCGGTTCGGCTTCGGGGGCGGGGGCGCCGGGGTGGGACCAGGGCGCGGTTCTGGCCACTACTGCATCCCCGCTCCCACTCAGTCCTGTGGGTTTGGCAAAGCAGCTGGCAGGGGCATTATGGCCCATTAGCGAAGGCGAGGTTGCCGGGAGCCGACGGGAGGGAGCGGGGAGCCTGGGAGGTTGGGAGGGGGGGCAGGCCTTCTCAGCTGCCACAGCCTTTCGAGCAGGTGGTCAGCACGTGCGGGAGGGGCGGGAGCGGGGGCGGGTGGGAGGGAATGGGTAGAAGGAGGTTCCCGGCAACAGATGGCCCAGGCTGGGCTGGGGCTTTCAGACCAGAGGATGGGAGGGGGCTGGCCATCTGCACCTGGAGGCAGGCTGAGAGCTCCTCCCCCCCAACACCCCCCTCCCCCCAGCGCAGAGAAAGTAGCCGGGAAGGGGAGCCGCTTTTATTCCCGTCTGAAGTTTGAAACACCCTCCCCAACACATAGAAAAGATGGAGCCAGGGAGAATGGGGAGAACGCAGCTGGTGAAGGGGTGAGGGCAGCAAAGGTGAGGGCTGCCTCCACCAACCACCGCCCCTCCCCTTTCACTGGCCCGATCCGTGGGAGACCTGAGGCAGAATTGAGGGCCTCCCCATCTACATGAGTCTGGATCTGCATGCTGGTGGGCAGGGGGCCTAAGACTCTTAAATGTTGGCAAAAATAAGTTAATCCCTGGCGCAGAGTTCCTGGACGCCCACTTTGGAGTGGGGAGAGCAGGATATGGGGTGTGAAGCTGGGGGTTCCCTAGCCCGAGGGTTCCCCAGATCCCAGGAAGGGAGTTAGGCAAGACTGGGAAGCCCAAGGTGGGGGGCGGTCCCCGACCTGCAGGAGAATGGAAAGGAGGCATCACAGCCGGGGATGGCCTGCTTTGGGGCCAGAATCCCGGGATGCTGTCTAACGGGTCTGACCACACATCCCTTTTGGCCAGGAGGCCACAGGCAAAACAGGCCGCGGGCAGTGGCTACGCCTGGCGACTGGCCCAGTAGCGGTGGTAGGTGTCCTGGAAGAGGTCCCGGCAGGCGATGTGGGCACGGAGGCGGGCGCAGGCCAGGAAAGCCCCTGCCAGCTTGCGGTGCAGGGCGTAGGTCTCCTCAGGCGGTGGGCGCAGCCGCTGCTGCAGCAGCACAGGGATGAGGCCCTGCACTCGGCGGGCAGTGTCACCTGCCCCGAAGTCGTAGGGGCCCGGGGTGGCGAAGGGCTCCCCCAGGATCATCACTGCCTCCACGTGGGCATCCGAGAATGCCTATGGATGGGGGAGAGCAAGAGGCACGCGGCGTGGAGGTACAGCCCTCCACTTAACCTAGAAGGGATGAGCACCCTCGTCTCCCTCATACCCTCAAGTATAAACGCAGGCCCCCTACTCCGTCCGGAGTCATAAGCAGCCTTCACTCCTTCCAGAGCCCCCAGGCCTCCCCAAAATGGCTCTTTACTTCCTCTCAGAGCCTCCCGGAGACCAGTAGCCCTCACTCTAGAACAGAGAAACAGCCTCCACTTCTCCACCCCCAGTACCCACTAGCAGCCCCCCACTCCCTCCCTCTAGAAGAGATAAATGGGGCCCATTTCCCCATAGTTTGTGAGTAGCCAAGCAGCCTCCATTCCCCCCACTCCTCCCCAGAGCTCCCCCCAGGAGAGATAAGCAGCCCCCCCAACCCCCGCAGTGTTTCCCACCTTGGTTTCAAAGCCCGTGAGGAATCTGAGGTCCCGGGATTTCTGCAGGACCCGGTCTCTGTCTCCACTGGCTGCTGCCATCACCACCTGGGAAATTGGGTGTTTGGCAGAGGTCAGAGGCCAAGGGAGTGGGGTTCAAGGAGGGGTCTTGAAAACTGGCCTGGCCCTCCCTACATTCTGGTCTACTTAAGTCCTCTCCCCTAGAAGCCTCTCCCTCCTCACCTTGTCCCTGTCTATATCTCCCTCAGGACTGTTCCAGAGCCTGGGGGGGGTGATGATGGTGGGGGGTAAGGGGGTAGTCAGGGGCTTTTCCCACCTGGCCTAGAATGCAGAGCCTGCCTGGAGGAAAATAAATGTCAAGTGCTATTCATGGGTCCAAACACTCAACTAGACAAGGATGTGACCATGGCCCAGAACTCCATCTGAGGTTGCCACTGGGCCGTCTCTGTGATTGCCTGGTTCATGTCTGTCTCCTATACTGGGCTTGGAGCCCCAGGACAGCAGGGATGCTGGCTGGGTTTAGTCCCAGTCGGACTTGCAGCTCAAGGTCTGGCATTCGGGAGGCCCTTGGTGAACCTGTTTGGCGAATGAGCGTGGGGAGAGCAGGAGTTGAGTTGAGGGCGCGGACAGACAGAAGCGAGAGCCAGCCTGCTGGGGCCCCATCCCAGCTCTGCCACTTGCCGGCTGAGAGATTCTGGGCAAGGCGCTTTGCCTTCGGGCCTCCGCTTTCTCATCTGTGAAGCAGGGATGATGAAAGGATCTTCCTCACGGGTGGCTGTCGGGAGGCAGGAGGAGGTGTCTGCGGAGTGCGTAGCACCGGACCTGCATGTGGGATCCGCCACAACCAGGAGGAGCTACCATTATTAGGATGCGAAAGTCCCTACTTCATGGAACAGCAAGGCCAGGCAGGAAAACCTTCACCACTTTCTCGGGAGGAAGGGAAATACAGGATTCAATCTGGCAGTTCTAGTCTGTCTCAGCTCCCCCTGCCCGAGCCTGTCTGGCCATCTGTCAGGCCTGTGGTCCTCAGGGACCGGTGTGGCGGGGCTTTTTTTAAACTGGAAAAGGCTGGGGAGACCAGAGGAGAGCCATGCCAAATAGGCCTGGGGGGGTGCGGTTAGGGGGACACACAAGATGTCCCACCTACCCAGAGAGAGAGGCCTTGGCTCTGTGCCTCAAGTGGCCTGGAGAGAGGGCCCAAGGAGCCTGTGGGGGGTGGGGGGGTGGAGGTGGGGTTTGCCAGCTCGTCCTTCCTGCCCTATGTCAGGGGTGGCCCCACCATCCCCCAGTTCCCAAGCCAGAGCCCTGGGCCTTGTCTTCTCTTCCCTTCCCTGGGCTCCCAGCCCCCAGTCTCAAAGGCTACCTGCTTTCCTGAGGGAGTTTTCTACTTCTCTGTCCTACCCCTGCTCAAATCCCTTCTGTGGGTCTCCACAGCACCTGGATAAAGTACAAGGTGCAAAGCATGGCTTTTCAGACTCAGAGTGGTTCCTGCTCCACCCCTCACCTGCTGGCCCAGTCAGAAATGAACTTCCTTTTGGTCCTCCAGGACTGATTACTCAAAGTGTGGTCCCTGTACCAGTCGCTTTGGCATCACCTGGGAGTGTGTTAGAAATGCAGCATCTTATGCCGGACTCCAGACCACGATTTGCATTTAATAGGCTCATGTCGGTAGTGGGGGCGGGTGGGTGTCTCATAGACACTAAGTTTGAGAAGCGTTGCTCTAATGGGAATATGCCTTCTCTCCTCTTGGCCTTTGTATGTTTATCAGTCGGGAATACCCTCCTTGCCTCTTCCTGGTTGGTTTCCTCATCCCTCAGGTCTCAACTCTTGATGCCTCTTCCTCCAGGAAGCTCTCCCTGACCCCCTAGGCTGGCCCAGCCTCCTCCTCTGGGCTCCACAGTCTCCTGTGCTCCCCCATTCCAGCCCTGACAGTGTCTATCCCTGTCCTGGTCTGTGAGCTCCGTGAAGGCGGAGACTGGGTTGGATTAGTCACTGGGTTGGTATTGCCCAGAACAGGGCTGGGCACAGGGGGTTGTCAGAGAATGTTGGAATTGATGAGTAAATGAGTAGAAGACCCACATCAAATAGTCAATCTCAACAAATTAATGAGATGCCTTAGGTAGGTGGGTGGGAAGGACAGACAACAGATGTGCCTGAGGAGAGAGCTGCCCCCAGGGAGCATCCAGCCAGGGAGGTATGTGAGTGTAAGGCTGAATACCAAGGCCTGGGACAGCCTGGGGTGTGGGGAGGGGGCAGGATGGCCACTGTGGGCCATCCGGGGCTAGTCAGGGTTTGGGAGCTAGGCTCCCTGAGTCTGGATCCCAGGTCTGCTGTGACCTAGAGCAAGTGACTTAACTTCTCTGAGCTCCAGTAACTTCATCTGTAAAATGGGACTAAAAAATGGTCCTAACCCGGGGTGCCTGGGTGGCTCAGTCGGTTAAGCATCTGCCTTCAGCTCAGGTCATGATCTCTGGGTCCTGGGATTGGGCCCCTGTGTTGGGCTCCCTGCTCAGCGGGAGTCTGCTTCTCCCTCTGCCCCTCCCCCCACTTGTGTGTGTGCGCGTGCACGCTCTCTCTCAAATAAATAAATAAAACTTTTAAAAAAATGCTTAAAAATGGTCCTGACCCCATACAGTTGCTCCGTGGTTTAGATCAGTTACCACATGGACAGTACCTCAAACAGTACCTGACATCATATTAAGGGCTTTTTATTTATTAGTTATTACTATTACTATTATATATGATTTCTTAATTCCAGATACTATATTTCTCCTTCTCACCCTTGCCTCAGTATCGGGCTTGAGGCCCTTCAAAGACCCCAGGGTTGGGGGGGGGGACTCACCTCAATGTAATGGTCTGTGAATTCGGTCCCAAATTCCCGGCTTGCACCAAAGTCCAACAGGGTCACCTGGGACAAGAGATGGTGAAAGGGATGCTGGGAGTCCACCACCACTCCCCACTGTCTGAGGTGGGGGGGACCCAGGTCCATTCCCACACCGTGCCCCTCGTCAGAATCCCTGCCGTGCTGCCTCCCTGGATTCCTGGCCTCCCATCTCCACACTTGCTATCCACCCCCATATGAAACTGAAGGGACCTGGCTTTTATATTGGGTCCTATTTTTCATAACGATATGTTTTAGGCATAGAAAAAAATCTAAATAATAATAAAATATGTGGAAAAATAAAATGAACACCTACAAATCCCAGCAGCCCGCTTAAAATATTAAAAATTACCAATCCAGGTGGAGCCTCCCATGGACCCCGGCCTTATCCAACCTCCCCCTTCCTCTCTTCCAGGGTCACCACTTTCCCGAGATTATCATTACTAAACTATTATTCGCTGAAATTCCCATGTGTGCATTTCCACATTCTCTACATATGTGTGCACCTGTGAACAATAAACAGGCATGCTTTGCGTGTTTTAAAACTTCATATAAATGGTATTTATGATAGTTATCCTGCGGCTTGTTCTTTGTGCCCAACATGGTTTTGCAACTTATCCCCATTGCTATGTTCAGCTCTAGCTCATTCATTTTTTTCACTGCTGTGTAAGGACTTCATCGTGTAAATATATCACAGTGCATTTATCTGGCCGATGGACACTGTGGTTGTTTCTGGGTTCTGCTATTAAAAACAGTGCCCAATGGGCACATGTATAAGAGTTTCTCTAGGGCAGTGGAGTTCACACTATTGGTCACAACCCACAGCAAGAAATACAGATTTTATTTGGGCACCAGTACCCAGGCACACCCAACTATAAGGTCAAACAAAAGCATCCCAAAATAATATGGATCCCTCCCATCTGCGACACACTGGCACCTTCTATTCTATGGCTTTAAAACAAAAAATGCTGTTGAGACCCAATAAATTGATGTCAGGACTCATTATCACTGCCCTCTCACCCTGAGTAGAAAAATACTTCCCTGTGGTGTGGTATGAGCCTAGCAGGGACACAAGCTATCTGTGCACTTGGCAGGGAGGGGGTGGCAAGGGACTGAGGCTGGAGACTCAGTGGGTCCACACTGCACTCAGCAAAGGGCTCAGACTTGATCCTGAGGTGGCTGGGGAGCTATGGAAGGGACAATTTGGCCAGATTTGTGTTTTCAAAAGATCCCTCTGGGGACGGAATGGGTACAGGCCACTTTAGAGAGCCATTTGGCAGCCACGCTCACTGAGTCTTTCAGTCCGAACCCTTACCCCAGGCCTTTGGCTACCTGTGTCCTCTGCCGGGAACGCTCTCTCTTTCCTGCTCTTCAGGTGGCTGTCCCCTTCTCATCTCTCTGGTTTCAGCTTTAAGGGCACTTCTTTCGAGAAGGCTTCCTTGACCTCACTGACCTGGTGCCAGGTCAGTCACTTTCCCTGGCTCCCCACGGCCCCCTGTGCCTCCCCCGTCACTGACCACTCTGGCCTGTGCTTCCCCATCATGGTACTAACTGCTCAGTCATCACTGTCTGGTCACGGGTCCCTCCACTAGACTGGGAACTCTGAGAAGGCGAGGATCAGGGTTGTCTTGGCACCACTGTCAAGAGGCAGTAGATGCTTGGTGTGTTAAATGAATGACAGGTGTGGCAGTGATGACCAACTGCCTTCCAAAAACTGTGCCCCTAGGGAACCACTGCCTAGCGGAGATTCCATTTCCTAGCATCCCTTGCACCTCAACCAGTTCTTATCAATGTGTGACCAGTTCTTATCAATGGAATGGTACAGGAAACAATGTGTCACTTCTGGCCAAAGCAATTAGGCAGGGCGCTACCCTCTTAACCTCTCTTTCCCCTTTCACTGGAAGGAGAGCATTGCAAGCCTTAGGGGATGGCACAATCACAGAAGGGAAGGAGCCTGGGTCCCTGCGTCACCATGTGGAGGAGGGCCACTCCGGCCTGTCATGTGGGTAATAACTACTATTGTGTCGAGCTACTGAAACATAGGGAACTATCTGTTAAAGCAGCTAATGTACCGTGATCCACATCATAAGGAACCAACCTGGTGGCTGGAAGCATCATACAGGAAGTTGGCCCAGTTGGGGTCTGTCTGCATAAATCGGAACTCAAACAGCTCCCGCAGACACAGCCTCAGGAGCTGGAAGCAGATCTGGAGTGGGGAGGAGTAACAGACATCTCAGAGTCATCCGCCCCTATAGAGCCCTCTCTGTGGGTCTGGCCAGCCCTACCAGCCTGGGGACAGTGCCCTCCCTACTGCCCCCTCGAGACCCCGTACCTGGTTCCGGATGTCTTGGCTCAAGCTCTGGCACTGGTCCAGGGGGACCCCTCCGGCCAGCTCCATGCCCAGCACCCGCGTTGTGCACAGCTCCTTAATCACGGCGGGCACCCGGAAGAAGGGGTCATCTGCCAACAACTGCCTGGGGCAGAAGGGAGGGGGAGGGGCGGGACCTCATGCTTCAGGCCCCTGTGGCCCAGCTCAGGCCTCCTCCTCTTCCTCTGAGGAGTGCTCCAGGAACATGGAGTCTTGCCTTCTATGTCTTGCCTTCCCTCCTCGTGCCTCTCTGTCCTGAGCGATGGCCAACTCCTGGCCGGACTGATATTCATTCAGACATTTCATTCATTCACCCATTCACTCATTCATCAAATATCTCCGTAGTGCCTACTCTGTGCCTACCCCTAAGCTGGGTGCTGCTGGAGCCCCAGTTACCACCTCCCTACCGGAAATACCTCTATGACTTCTGGTTGCCCCAGGATAGAGCTCGATGTATTAAACTTGATGAGCATTACTTTTTCATCAATTTATTAATGAACCCGTCCAAAAAAAGCGTTGCTGATATACAAATCTCCAAGTCTATAGTGATATTCATTGGCCAATCCTTGGAGTCATTACTCTGAACACCAGTTAGTACTGACTCCTTCTTGGTGTCTGTCCCTGTGTGGGATGATGCTGGGGGATAGAGCAGTGGATGAGCTCTGGGCCTGCCCCTCAGACACCAGAGACCACACTCTTAACAAATATACAAACAGACCAATAATAGATTGAGTTAAGTGTGTCAGTGTAAGACTTGGGAGGCAAAGAATATGAGCAAGATCCCTGGTTGAGACCTGTGGGATGGCTGGGGCTGGGGGCAGTGAGATGGGGCAGGCCAGGGGAATGATCTGGGTTTTATTCTAAAGGCACTGGTAAATCCTGGAGGGATGGGGGCTTCCAGATCCCATACAGGAGTGCCCTGGCCCAGCCCACTTCATACTCTTCTCTTCAGGGTCCCACTTCGGGGCTTGTTATTTTTGTCCTTGTTTGAACCGTTCCTCCTGGGCCAGGCCCTGTGCCAAGCATTTAATTAACACAATCCCTTTTGCCCCTCACTCCCCTATGAGGATGATGCTCTCCCAAGGGTGCGGATCCAGGCCACCCAGCCAGTTAAGGGCTGACCTGGGACTGGATCCCACATCTGAGTCCAGGGCCCATGCCTGGAACCACTGCCCTCTGCCGCTGCCCCTTCTCTTGCTCCGTATCTACACACCTTGGCCCAGGACACCCATGGGCCATGCAGTAGAGGACCTCACTGGGTGTAATTAACTGCTGCACACCACGATGCTTCTAAGATACAACCACATTGTTCCCTTGCAGCTGAGTTCATTCATTTTCGCTGCTGTGTGATATTCCGCTGGTGAATATACCGTCATTTATTTATCTACTTTGCTGGGTAAATTTGATAGATTTGGGTTGTGTCCAGTTTAGGGTGATTGCTGCTCTGAGCATTCTGGAAAAGGCTGACGGCGTATACCGGCCTAAGCGTCCCTACAGCATTTGTTTAGCAAGGAGGGCGGTTATCGGGTTGTATGAGAATACTGGGCCTTGATGAAGCCAGACTGTTCTCCAAAACGCTGATCTCAAAGCCTCCTCCTGCCCACAGTGGATAAAGGCATAAGGGATGACCTGGAGCCCTGTTCTCTCCCACCCGTGACAGTGTCAGACCGTTAATGCTTTGCCCGTCCAGCGGTGTGGTGGTATCTCACGGCGTGACTAAGTGCCTGCTGACAAGTCCATCTCCCCCACCAGACTATAGTGGTTGTGCATCCCATTTGCCAGATGAGAAAACTGACAGGGAGAGGAAGTGATATGCCCAAGCTCACAGAGGACACGGGTTAAATCAAGTCAGGAGTGAATGGAGGGAGGGGTGAGCAAATGAGGAGAAAAAAAAGTTTGCTGGCTCCACCCCAGGCCTCCACTTCCTGCTCATCCTGGGAGGGGGGCCTGGGGGGCCTGAGGGGGGCTCAGCTCACCTGAAGTTCTGGGCACAAGCTGCCTCACGACGGTAGTCACACTCCCAAGCCAGCTCCTGCTGCAAGGCCTGCAGGCTCTGCTCAGCGAACAGGCCTGAGGGGGCAGCCGTGTCAGGCAGGGAAGGCCACAGCCTGGCCCCAGCATGACAGCCACCCCCCAGGCTTTCCACTCAGGGCTGTCTTCTCTTGCCAGTCAGGTCTCTCGCTGTCTGTGTGTCACAGCCCCTCACACCTGCTCCCTGCCTTTTACCACATCATCTGTCCACACACACCTCCCCTCCGGCCTTCACAGAGCCGCGGCCTCCCCTGCAGTCTCCCTCCTGGGGTCTCTTTCTCAGGCACGTGCACCAGGCCCCAGACATCTCTTTCATGGTCACACGTACCACCTACCCTGTCTCTTTTTCATAGTCTCTCACATTGTCCTCAGGGCCTCAAAATCTTACTTCCAAGCGCCACACACACACACACACACACACACACACACACACACACACACACAC